>NC_090610.1:15508053-15510702 GCF_004359215.1 Bremia lactucae
GCGTGAGCGAACGCCGCTCTTTTTCCTCCTCCTCTGACTAAGAGTGACTTTCAAAGTCCACCATTCCCTCATCGTCGAGGAAGGTGCTCCGAGTCTGTGACTCACGCTTGATTGTCATTAGACAAAGGAATGAAAACACAACCGAACGGTTAGCTGTTTAGGTTCAAACCTCAAAAAGGAAATGAAGCGAATGTTGTCACTCGGTGTCAACAGTCTGATGGGGGAGGGTGTAATGGGGCGCACATAGGTTGGAGAACCGTTATTGTGGTACATTTACTTTATGGGTAAAATACCTTTTTATCCTATTCTAAAATAGTTAGTTACTTAAATCCCATTTAATAGGTGTAGCAAATGTGGTCGCCACCAGATGTGAATCTGGCGGCCAAAATCTATTTTAAATTAGCTAGTTAAATAAGCTGCAGTTCTTGCTTTGATCCTAAAGCGTCAAGTGACTTTTTAAGGCTTGCGCATTGATCTGTAAGAGATAGAAGCCTTTCTAAGGTAAATCCTCTTGGGCACTAGTTGCAACTTGATTCAATGAACCCCACAATCCCTTGAATTAGGATTCATTAAGCTTTAATAGCTTGTACGACTCCCTGAGGTCTTAAACCCATTAGTTCAATAGAACCAAGAGACTCTCTGAGTCCATAAGTCTTCTCTGACTAGGAGCGAGGTAGCTCCGCTACAGAGTGTGACTTTCATAGTCCACCATTCCCTCATCGTCGAGGATGGTGCTAAGAATCTGTGACTCGCGCTTATTTGTCATAAAAAAGGAGTTTAAAACACAATCAAACGGTCAGCTGTTTATGTTCCAGCCTCATAGAGTAAATGAAGCGAATGTTGTCACTCGGTGCCAACAGTTGATGGGGGAGGGTGTAATGGGGCACACATTAGTTGAAGAACCGTTGTTGCGATTTATTTTATGGGTAAATACCCTTCTATCCTATATTAATATAGTTAATTACTTAAATTCCATTTATTATGGGTTACCAATGTGGTCAGTACCAGAAAAAATCTGGCGGCAGAAATCTATTTTTATTAGCTAGGGTAAGGTTTTTTAATTTAAATAATCATATAAAGTTCAGTTTCCCTTTTGATCTTAAAGCGTCAAGTGCCTTCCTAAGGCTTGCGCATTGATCTGTAAGAGATAGAAGCCTTTCTAATGTATATCCTCTTGGGCACTAGTTGCAACTTTATTCAATGAGCCCCACAATCCCTTGAACTAGGATTCCTTAAGCTTTAATAGCTTGTACGACTCCCTGAGTTGTAAAACCCATCAGTTCAATAGAACTAAGTGACTATCTGAGTCTGAAAGTCTTCCTCTGACTTTAGGAGCAAGGTAGCTCCGCTACAGATCCGGTGACTGATACTCCAAATATAACGGGCGAGGTCGCGCCAACACTATCACTATGGTCTTCTTGGCGTTAACTCTAAGTCCAGATGCCTCCCCAAACTGCTAACTGATCCTTATAGCAATTTCCGCACAGTGCGGAGGGAGACCTTATGTAACGGGGCACTACGACTTGTACTGCTTCAGTACAAGTCCACATCGTACTGCTTCATTTGCGAGTGGTGCCTTACGTTACTTTACGTACACTAGTACGTGCAGAGGAAGACTACTCTTTAAGCCTACTACCTTAAAGAGGGTTAAATAAAAGCTGTATTAATATCATTAAGTATCTCTTCTTTCTATCTATTAATGCAAACTTAATTATAAACTAAAACTAAACGTGCAATTGAAATTTTATCTGTCTCTCTCTCTTTGTTTACGTTTACAGCTGATTAGTCTGCGGGATAAATAGATATAATGACCTATACTAAGATTTCTGAACATTACTATATAAAGTAATATTCTCCAAATATTCTCTACCTTTTAGATTATATGTTAATTAACAACCTTATTTTAGTTTCATGTAACGAAACACCCCCCTACACCACCCTACCTTAACCGACAATCACTCTGACTGTCATTGGATGGAGTGGTCACTATGTGACCACTTAATTTAAAAATGATGTTAAATTGTCAGAACCATCATTTCAAATTCCATTGCATGAAGAATAAATCCATGCGGGGTGCTGGTAAGTCGTCCTGGTTATATTCGACGGAGAAATTATACTCCGCGAAGAAGGATAGCCACCTCGCCATTCTTTGCGAGAGGTGTGGGCTATTTACGGCCGTGCGTAATGACGCATGGTCCGTAAATACGATGAACGGTCTATCTTCGAGGAGATAGACCCTATATTTAGCCAATGCATATTTCATGGCAAGGAGTTCCTTGTCATGCATTGAGTGACTGCGTTCAGCTGGTTGCTGTTGGCGCGATTGGTAACAGACGACGCGCTCCGCGCCGTCTGTATCGTATTGCACTAACACGCAGCCGATTGCGAAATCGCTGGCGTCACAGACCACATTGAATGGTCTGTCTTGATCTGCAATCGCCAAGATGGGCGATTGGCGCAAGCTTTGCTTGATACCTTCAAACGAACGCTGACAATCAGCGTTCTATAACCATTTCTCGTCTTTTTCCAAGAGACGAGAGAGATGAACTGTCATCTCTGCATAATTGCGAGAGTACTTGTGCAAGAACGCCGCTAAACCAAGGAATTTTCTAAGATCCTTGACATCGACTGGAACTGGCCAGTCGGTGA
>NC_090610.1:15542466-15556822 GCF_004359215.1 Bremia lactucae
ACTTTCCCATGGAGTTCAACAAGACATCTTTCCGCGGGATTGGCGTTTGCGCCGGTATGGTCGCCGTGTTCGTCTTATTGTAAGCATGAACCACGCGCCATCCACCTGTGGCTTTACGCACACAAAAGTTCGGGCTGCAGTGAGGCGATTTGCTCTCACGCACATGTCCTTCCTTGGCTTGCTTATCGAAGAACTCATCGATGTAATCGACTTATTCTTTCGGCAACGGCCATGCTCTAGGCACTGTGCCGGTTTATGCGACGCATGACTTCCTGTCAGCTCGCCGTCTACTGCCACAGGCTCTCAAATCTGTTCAGGACATTCGGACGCATGACAACTTGTCATCGTCCTTTTCTCTACTCAGTCTCCACGTGCTGGGAAGAAATTGGTGACGTTTGACATCCCGTCAACGCACCCTCAACTGTGTTTGACACGACATCAGTTGCGTACGCCTCTCGCAGGAGCACATCCGTTCCGGTGTCCTGCGTAGAGTTCGCAACTGTGCATGTACGCCAGTCTATCACCCATCACCTCACCATAGCCTCTTACATGAGCGCTATAGACCAGCAGGGTTGAGGTCCGAAATTTCGAGACCTCAGGGACTATGCTACCCATTTGTTCGACAACTCTGAACTTAGGGGTAGCTTCAGAGTCCGCGTCAGTAGGGCATCCCGCCCCTACTGCGCTCCTGCATTTCCCGACCCCTCAGTGGTCGAGGCAGAACTCATGCGTCTCGCACGCTGGTTCTTGCCATCGCCCTTTGGGAAGGGAGTCCTCTTGCTGGGCGTCTTCGCCCCAGCAGGGACCCTGGCATAGCAGCGAGCCATCATATGGCCGCGCTTGCCGCATTGATAACAGACAACGTCTGCATTGCCCAACTCCATGGGAGTGGCATCTGACCTCTCGGCCGACGACTTATACCAAGCAGTCGCCGAGGCACTGCTGTAGGATTGCTCCTCACCAAGGCAATTTGAATTTGTCTCTTATATCGTCGACGGCACCTTTCTGAAAAGGGCCTGTCGCGATGGGCCATGCCGTAGTCCGTTCATAAACGTGGGCACCTTAATGTGCTCCGGAATCGGACCTACGGTTATGGACGCCGACAGCGAGCGCATCTCTTGCACATACTCTTGCAGAGATCGCTTCGCCTGTCGCGCTCCAAAGAAGCGCGCCTGTAGCAACACTTCGTTGTTCGTCGGCTGGTACATGGCGCGAATCTTTTCCTTGAAGATCGTTAATGTAGGGAACGCCTTTCTGTCCGCCATAAGCGCCGATTAAGCCCACTCTGAGGCCTTACCGTGCAGGTGCGACATGGCGTACGATACCATCCGGGTGTCGTCCTCGATGAGCTGCGCGACACCGCATTGCTCTACGGCTAAAAGCCAGTGGAAAATCGTGTGCGCCGCAGCTCCATCGAATTTGGGCGGGTCCATCCGAATGGGCGTCGGCTGATGCGGCCGAGCAGAGAGCATCTCATTAGTCCTGCTGATAGCCTCGCTCCGAGCCTGCTCATGCCTCAGCTCATCCTGACTCTGATTGACAGACTACGCCGCAGCATGGCTCTGTGCCTCGGACGCGGCTCTCCGCTGTCCGAGCACAAATGCCTCAAATTGCTCCAACTAAGCAACATACTGCTCAGGAGGACTGCCCAGGAGCCTGGGCAGGGCTTGTTCACCAAGTCTGCGCCATTTGCCCTGCCACCTCTCGATGATGTTCGGAGAGGTGGAGGAAATGAAACCAATCAATATTAAAGCTCATCCTGACGTACACATGCAGAGAAGCAGGTCATGGGAAGAATTTCAAGTGCTACCGAGTGTAGGTGGGCACGTCGTAATGCGGTACGCTCTACTTAGAGACACACCCTAGCACAGCGAGGAAGCGGTTAAACCAGCTATTCTTGCGTGCAGTGAGGTAGTTTTGGTGGGCGCGTTAGCGACCTCACCCAACGCACTAAGTACTCTGGTTAAGTGTCGTCACGGGAGCGGTAATCTGGCTCCTCGTGCGCACTTACCAAGTAGAAAGTAGCTTTCAGACTGATTTATATTTAATAGCATTAACATTTAAATGCCTATTTTTAACCATCGAAAAATGCCATCTCTGTAGATAACACTAATATGTATTTCTAATGTATCTTTCTATATACCTCGCGTAACAGATGACGCTAGCCGTCATCCTCCTAATGTGAATACACCTATATGCATCACGTACACAAGGGTTGGTCACAAATGTGAACCACACCCGAGTGCTCGTTCTAATTACTTTATTTAAGTAATTGAGCATCCCCCTAAGTACATTAAGTGTACTTAACATGGACTGTGTAACATTACGGCAACTTTAGCCCGTTACACAAAGAGTCCCTTTGTTTCATAGATTAAAAGGGTTAAGAACTCAGGGAGTCGTATAAGCTATTCATGCTAAATGAATCCTTGTTCAAGGGATTCAGGGGTTCGAGAACAAAGTGGCAACTAGTGCCCGAGAGTATGTACCTTAGAAGGCTTCTGTCTCTCACAGATCAATGCGCAAGCCGTAGGAAGGCACTTAATGCTTTAAGATTAAAAGAAGAACTGCACTATATTTGATTATTTAAATTTAAAAACCTTACCCTAGCTAATAAAAATAGATTTCTGCCGCCAGATTTTTTTCTGGTAGCGACCACATTGGTTACCCATGACAAATGGAATTTAAGTAATTTACTATATAATATAGGATAGAAGGGTGTTTTACCCATAAAAAAAATGTTCCGCAACAACAGTTCTTCAACAAATGTGTGCCCCATTACACCCTCCCCCATCAACTGTTGGCACCAAGTGACAACATTCGCTTCATTTACTCTATGAGGCTGGATCATAAACAGCTGACCGTTTGATTGTGTTTTAAATTCCTTTTTTTTCATGACAATTAAGCGCGAGTCACAGATTCTTAGCACCATCCTCGACGATGAGGGAATGGTGGACTACGAAAGTCACACTCTGTAGCGGAGCTACCTCGCTCCTAGTCAGAAGAGACTTATGGACTCAGAGAGTCTCTTGGTTCTATTGAACTAATGGGTTTAAGAACTCAGGGAGTCGTACAAGCTATTAAATAGCTTAATGAATCCTAATTCAAGGGATTGTGGGGCTCATTGAATCAAGTTGCAGCTAGTGTCGAAGAGGATTTACCTTAGAAAGGCTTCTATCTCTTACAGATCAATGCGCAAGCCTTAAAAAGTCACTTGACGCTTTAGGATCAAAAGAAGAACTGCAGTTTTGCTTTAGGATCAAAACGGGAACTGCAGCTTTTTAAATAGCTAATTTAAAATAGATTTTGGCCGCCAGATTTACATCTGGTGGCGACCACATTTGCTACACCTATTAAATGGGATTTAAGTAACTAACTATTTTAGATAGGATAAAAAGGAATTTTACCCATAAAGTAAATGTACCACAATAACGGTTCTCCAACCTATGTGCGCCCCATTACACCCTTCCCCATCAGAATGTTGACACCGAGTGACACCGAGTGACAACATTTGCTTCATTTCCTCTTTGAGGTTGGAACCTAAACAGCTAACCGTTCGGTTGTGTTTTTCATTTCTTTGTCTAATGACAATCAAGTGTGAGTCACAGACTCGGAGCACCTTCCTCGACGATGAGGGAATGGTGGACTTTGAAAGTCACTCTTAGTCAGAGAAGGAGGAGAAAGAGCATCGTTCTCTCACGCCTTCTTCTCCGGATGAACGTCGGCGGGCCACGAATTCGTTCCCAGAACGTGGTGCCGCTAATTTTTAACTGCATTGAACAGGACACGGGACCCTGAGTCCAACATCAATACGAATCCGCTCGATGAAGAGCAAGAGCGGGTAATCCTCATAGAGGAAAAAGCGCGTCGTCGAGCTGCAGAGATAGCGAAAGCTACAGCTCATAGTGAATATAGATTCACTCCGCTTAGTGCGGACAAGCGTCTCAAAGAGATAGCGGTCATAGCTTGGCCTTCTGGATCTCCGGAGACGTAGCGAGAACGCCGGTGAAGATCGCTGCTCGCGACGCTCTTCATGAGTGATACTTACGCCACAGGTAGTACGCGAAGTCAGTATCTGACGCGTTTACGTGATCAAGCCCGTGGGGCTTCGGTGACCTTCATGAGGAAATTCCGATTGTTTTGTTTCCAAATGAAACAAGGAGTGAAAACGAAGTCTCTTTGAGAACTGGGTCAACCGAGCCCGCCGCCTTCGCAATATTTGAGATATCAGAGAGTCTGCGGATGTGGCTGATGTTCGTTTAGAACGGAAGCTTCGCTTCGATTTCTCCAAGCTTAAGGCCAAAGGCCAATTACATTCGGCATTTATGCCATAAACGAAAAAAGGTCTAGCCGATATTTCAGTGCTTCGGTTGACCGTACAACCATATATCAAAGCCGCACTGAGGCTATAGATCGACCTAATCCCACGTTTAGTAGTGGGAAGCGTCTTTTGACGTGAGTTGACCCTGAGCTTGGCACTCAAAAACAACAACGGCGCACGGGCAATCTTGCCGAAGAGGCACCTCGAACTCCCAAGAGTTTTCAGAAGAGGGGTTCCCTAGCCACTTCACCAGATACTGGTATTGACCCTCACGACAACATCGCTTTAAAAGTTTCTCCACATGAAACGGAAGGTTCCCCCGCGCATCAAGCAGCGCGGGAGGGGGCCGAAATTTCGGCGGAAGCATTTGAGTCTCTACGGCACGAGGTGCAACTTCTTCGTGAGGTCCTTGCTCGGGTTGAGAGCTCATTTGAGGCGGTTCAGAACCATCTTTCGCTGCTGGAGCGTCAACTACCTCCTTTAGAGGGCCAGCTGGACATCCTGGTAAGGATGCAGCAATCTGTGGCACGACCGCCTGTCTCGGCGCAAGCGCTTTTAAGTCCACGTGGAAAGAGTCTCGATATGGCTTAAGCAAGCCAATGTAAAACACTGGATATGTACGCAAAATTGCTAGGAAGATTTAGCGTGTAAGCTAGGCTCTTCTTGGCCCCGGCCGTAAATGGCCCAATAAAGCGCGGGCGCGATTTAGTCTAAAAGACCGCGGAAACCAAGTTAGTAGGTAGGTTTTTAGCGTCACATTCAACTCGGTCTTCGACCATATAAGAATTAAAACAGCTTCTGCCTTTGGCATCTGCTTGTTCTTTTTGTTTGTCTTGGCTATCAACCATCGTATCCCTTACATGTCTTAAGACTCTAAATTGCGTCGCGAGAAACTCGCCTAATTTTTTCAGAGCGGTAACAGGGCCGATATTGGCAAGCCTAACGGCTAATTCCCCCCCCCCCAACTAGCCCTGAGCCACGCAGTCGAATCGCTAACGGAACGCGCGGGTGAATTAAACCGTTGACATAGAACGGAATATAGCCTGTAGAGGCATGTACAGTGTTATTCAACGCAAATTCTACCACTGGGAGCATTGAGCTCCAGCACTTTGGCGTCTGTACACACACACTGCGTGAAACGTCTTCAATGACGCGATTGACACGTTCAATTTGACCATCGGTCTGCGGATGGTCCGCGGTGGACATGTTCAATCTGGTGCCAAGCACTCGAAAAATTGATTTTCAGAATTAACCCGTGAAACGGGGTCCCAATCAGACAACTGCCACTGGCAAACCGTGTTGCCGAAACACGCGATCGATGAGCAGCCTTGCTGTACCTTCACCACGAATGGTATCCAGCATGGTGATCCATTTTGCTCAATCGGTCAACGAATACCATTATGCCGGTGTTACCGGCCGAATCTTTCGGTAGACCGGAAACAAAATCCATACTAATGGACTCCCAAAACCCTGTGGCGACGGGTAGACTAGCCAGTGGCGCAGCAGCATGCGCAAGGGGGTTAATCCGTTGGCAAGTTTCGCATGTGCGAACGTATATGCTGACCCATTTATAAAGTTTGGGCCACCAATAAATCTGGCTTACAGAGCCATAGGTCTTTTCTCTACCGAGATGACCACCAAGGACAGTATCGTGTGCGTCATAGTGGATTCGGTACTTCAAATCCTCATCATGAGGAACAACAACGCGCGGAGGATCCGCAGCGTCTGTGCAATAAAGCAATAGGTCGTTATCGATAGAAAATCGATGTAACCTTACACGCAAACGTGCCGACAATTGAAAACCCGAGTCAGAGTTTTTGGAGCTCGAAGCAGAGCTACACACTGTTCATCCTTGGCGTAAGCCGAACGGATTAATTCAGTAATAGGCGACACGATAGTCGTTAAGTGAGAGAGCTTGTAAAACGGCCTGCGTGATAACGCATCGGCCAAAGCATTCTGCTTGCCAGGCTTATACTTCACGTCGAAGTTGTACTCGGCGAAAACGAATAGCCATCGGGCCATTCGCTGTGAGAGATGGGGCAAGTTTGTCACCCTGCGTATTGACGCGTGACCTGTATATATCACAAACGGCTTAGAGCCGAGCAGATAAACTCTGAATTCGACGAGAGCATACTTAATAGCAAGTGACTCTTTGACATGAACTAGGTAGTTTCATACGCAGCTTTAAGCTGCCTAGACTCGAACGCAATGACACGTTTACGTCCATTAACATAAGTTTGTAACAGAGCACTGCCAATGGCAAAATCCGAAGCGTCACAGACGACACAGAAAGGCCAAATTGGATTTGGTAGTACTAGGATCGGGGGCATGGATAAGACTATCCTTAACTGCTTGAAAAGGATTATGTTCTGTGCTAGTCCAGCACCATTCTGTATCCTTTTATAAGAGATTAGATATTGGCCTAGCCATATCAGCGTAATTTTTGATGTATTTGTGTAAATAATTGGCGAGACACAACCACTTACGCAAATTCTTTTGGTTGTTAGGAACCGGTCAATCTACTATGGCTTATACCTTAGCTAAATCCGCTTTGAGGCCTCGCTTCCCCGTGAAGCATCCTAAGAAAGGAATTTCGTCTGCGCCAAAAAAAGCATTTAGGTGCATTGGCATACAATTCATTTGTGCGCATACACGAGCACTGCTAACAAATGGTCTTAATGGTTTTCCATATCCGACCGACCCTGCTCCGCACGATATGGACAAAAATGTCTTTAAAATAAGTCTGTGCATAACCTCGATGAGGGCGGAACAGTTGCGTCACTAGACGATTAAATGTTGCCGGGGCGTTGGAAAGCCCTTGTGGCATAACCAACCACTCCCATAGCATACCACTTGGGGTGCTAACCGCTGCAAGCGGGATATCGCTAGCTCGCATGAGCAATTGATAGTAACCATCGACTAAGTCAAGTGCAATGTACATTGTACATCCCACCATATTGTTTATAGAGAACTTTCTTTGTAGGAATGGGGGTTTGTGCTGGTATAGTAGCAGCATCAAGCTTATGATAAGCATGTACAACGCGCCATTTACCATTTGACTTTTTGACACAAAATGTCAGTGTCGAATGGGGAGATTTGCTTTCTCGTACCATTCCCACCTCGTGCCTAGCACCGGAGAAATCGTCAATGACGTCGCATTGTTCCCTTGGTAAAGGCCACTGTCGTGTGACACAGTACTTGTTTCCAGGAACCAAGTCAATTTCACGATGGAGACCTCTATCTGGAGGTAAAACAGATGGTGGATTGGTGCATACCACATCTTGGAATTCTTTAATCAAGGAATAAAATGGATCCATAGGATGTTTGTGCATCGATAACCCACTCCGCGCACTAAGTGCAGCTTTTGTGTCATCCAGGACAGCTTCGTCAAGAAATGACGATGAGTTTAATTGTTGGTCGAATGACCACCATCTCAGAAAAGTCGACAGCCTTTTGCCTTTTTTAGGCTCGGCCGCACTCATCGATACATTTCGTCTAGCTCTAAAAGAGCATGTAACGAAGGGATTGTCGCAAGGCTAACTTCTCCCTCAATCTTACCGGTTACACCATTTACAAGCGTGTTTAATTGCTCACACGTATCTTTTTGAGAGGGGATAAACGCTTTGTGTCTCCCCTTCTTAGAGTAGATACAATGCGCCTTATAGAGGCCGGGATATTCACGTCCCCAAATTTTCCAGCCTGTACTGATTCTATACAAGACATGGTGTCTAACCTGACATCCCACAAGGAGTTAGGTAACTCACCTTCCTTATCCAGCGAACGTTTACGTGTCGCTTCACGTGCATTAGGAGGGTTTGACCCAAAATGCCCTGGTGAACCGCCAATAGTGTCATTATTGACACTCAGTATGGTGCCACCTCATCCGACCATACTCTGTGGACTTAGACGTGTTACTCCACGTATCTCAAGGATACTGCACCCTTGAGGTCCTGGCATACCGCCAATAGTTTCACTATTGACACTCAGTATGGTGCCACCTCGGCCGACCACACTCAGGAAGTTGCCATAGCGCTACGCGCTGAGTTCGACTTTGAGTCTGCTCGTGTAAGCACGCCTGTTTACCGTACAAGCTCTATCTCAACCAGAAATTTGGTACGGTGCGGAAAAACGTCGATACCCAGTAGGTGCGGGGTGCCCTACTGGGGAAGACCTAGGCTCTGTGGAACCTGTAGGAGGTGAGATTAAGCAGGACCTAGCAAATAGCTCGGGCGTAATGGCACGGGCGCGTATACAAGCCTGGCTTGTTAGTCGCTCAAGCGACTGTGAAGGGCTTTGATAAGCCATATTCAATTTTAATGGAGCGTCTTGTAATTATGTTCGACGTCTTTCCCTTCAGGTAAATCAACAATACATTGAGTCGCTTAAAGCGGATGATAGTGATACAATCCTGCTCGCTTAGCGACTGGGACTCGTGTCACTGTTCCTAAAGGCCCGTTGAATTAAGGCATAAAGTTTCTGGACCTCGACAGTGTGGAACGCTGTCTCGTCCTTGATTTGGATTCTAGATTTGATCTCATCCTTGGTATGGCCTGGCTTGAGCGCCATGTCCCATGGGATCTATTGGAGGTGTAAGACCTTAAACGCCACGCACAATGCTCCTAGCGAAGATTTGGAGAGTCTTGAACCCGCCTTTGCTAGGCAACAGAAGCGCTATTGGCGCGGATCATTGAATGAGTCTGTCAGTGTTTTAGACATTGGAATGTCTGAGCTAATAAACTCCAATAATAAAAACATCAATTCTGGGCCCGACTCAGAAGAAGGAAGTGAAACGGCACGTACTCCGTCGAGTGACACTCGTTGTGTTAACGATTCACTGAATGCTGAACGCACTTGCTGGCCTAAGACCGAGTCACCAAGGGTGTACTATCCCTGAAATACGTGGAGTGGCACGCCTCTTCGAAGGTAGCAGGATGAGATCAGATAATCCCATCCGGGCGACGCCCTCATTGACCCCCCATAAAGACTGTACCGACGATTGCTTCTTGCACGGGTCTTGATGCGCAGCTGCAATGAGGGTTTCAACTCCTGGACATTGTTTTCTAGGGTTCGTTTACCCTGTTTAGTAGAGATGAGCCGTGATCACATGCAAAAAGACTGATCAGGCCTGCAAACATGCTGGTCATTTGCTGTTTTAGCAAATCTCATGAGGGAAAAGCGTCGTTTATGAACGTGCTGCACGATAGTGCCCACTCCAAAGCTCTTCCTCCGAGCTTGTAAATGACCATAGCCACCTTTTCTCGTTCTGTTAAGAACAAGGCGAAATCAATGACATCTCCATCTGCTTAATCCAAAAAGAAATTTCTCTCTCTCTATCCCCTCAAATGTCTCCACATTGACAGCTAGAAGGCGATCATTAGGCTCTGAATCAGGTACAGAGATGTACCGAGTTGGCATAGATGCCGCGAGGTAATCATGATCCGATAAGGGAGGATTCATATTGCATAAGGCTTCAAGCCTTTCATGCAGGACCTCTAATCCCTGGGTTATAATGAACTCTACATTTTCAAGCCCAAACAAAATTTGAGCTTGTCATACGCTGCGCGTTGCGCCTCTAAAAGTTCTGGAATCTCTTCCATTTCAGTATGAAATTAGTCTTGTAAAGACTCAGGCGAAGATTACCTACAAGTGCTACCAGGTGTAGCGGAGCTTCCCCTTTTAACTCAGAGGGAGACTTATAGGCACAAGAGGCCCTGAGTTCTATAAAACTAAAGCCTTAAACAACTCGGGAGTCGTACAAGCTAATAATGCTTAATGAATTCTAGTAAAAGGGATTCAGGGGGTCGTAGAACCAAGTGGCAACTAGTGCCCGAGACTATGTACATTAGTAAGGCTTCTGTCTCTCGCAGATCAATACGCAAGCCTTAGGAAGGCAGGCACTAGACGCTTTAGGTCAAAAGGGAAACTGAACTTCATTTAATTATTTAGATCTTAAGGACTTACTCTAGCTAATTTAAGATAGCTTTCGGCCGCCAGATTTATATCTGGCGGCGACAACATTTGTTATTCATAATAAATGAGATTTTAGAGATTAACTATTATAAATTTCATAAAAGGGCATTTTACCAATAACGTAAATGTACCACAACAACAATTCAAACCAACAGGTGCCATGTTACAAATATAAAGCAACAATGTTTTCTTGATTTGGATGAATGCGATGGAGTGGTGGCCAAAGATTAGCGCAAAAAGCGCCTAATTCTATCGAATAATTAAGTAGAAATGATTTCGACAAATTTGGTTTAGATGGGCTCTCGTTGAAATGCGTAACAACCGCGGACAGGTGGTACGGCACGAGGCTTAACTTTCGCTAATAGCTTAGGTCAGCAAGTAGCTAACATATCTCACATCCGTGGGCTATACCAGGGCGAAACTGATACGAGGTGCGCTTCTGTCAGAAAGCGAGACAAGGACGTTGCAGATGTTCGTAGACCCGATGAACAAGCTTTTTAGTGCGGTGAATTCGCGTGCTATCGATGAGACAAAAGAAATTCACCAATAGTGTTTAACGAAATGAAGGAGCTCGGGCTTTTTGGCTTGCAGATCCTGAAGAACTTAAAGGTCTCGGCTTGTAAAATACGGACTACGCGCGTGTCTGCGAGGAGATCACAGAAATAACCCTTCTGAGACTGGTATGGCGCATCAGTTCATAGGTTCAAAAGGTATTATGCTAAACGGCAACGAGACTCAAACCAAGTGCTTTTCAAAGCTAGCTACGAGTGAGCACATTGCGGCCTTTGCACTCACGGATTGTAACGGGGCGTACCGTTACATAAGTAATAAATTCTAAAAGACTCGCATCTCTATTGAGATGCGCGATGCGATTGACGTATTGCAATATGATTTATATGCGCCAGGGGCGCGTGTTTTCCGATGGACCTTCTGATCCATAGGATAAGTTTCGTCATACTGACGGACGAGACCCTCAACGTCAACAACCACCTGGGTACGAGGCTCCCAGCTGTCATGTGAAGGTGGATAACCGCGCCAACGAACAAGATAACTCGTTCGCTACCCCTTCACATCAAGGTGGTTTTGAATACGTTCTACAAGGAAACGATGAATACCGTGGCAATCCACCTATGGTTGTGGCGGAGGAGGAAAAATTAGATCCGACCCATGTGTCGGATCAAGAGTCGAAAATTGACAATCTCGAGCACTTCCTCCATGATTTGGAGGAGGAACTTGATCACGAGCGCGGTATGCGTCGCTCGTTGGAGCAGACGGTGCAGGCTCACTATATCGAACGGTTGGAAGACCGTTCGAAGAGTGCGTACTCCATGTTGGAGAACGAACGGAAATGCTCTGCTCTTCGTGATGAGCTGTCTTCCGCTCATCGCGGTATCGAGGATCCTCGGACTTGGCACGAGAACCTCCAAATTCAACATGAGAATCTGGTTCGTGACCACGAGAATCTTTTAGGGATTCTTGAAAAGGGTGGTCAGATCCGTTCTCGGAAGAAGCCGCGTACTGATGGTACGGGCGGAGCCGACCAACGTAAAACGTAGGATGCTTTCGCATCCTACGTGGCAATTCTATTGTGTACGCATTGGCTCTGCGATGCAGCACACGGAGAGGCCCAATGACCTGGGTAGTGGTTTACTGCTACCCACATTAGTGACTACACGCTTAGGTAGGTTTACTATAGAGAGTAGCACTAGATCATTATCGAAATGAAAGAATGTTTGCTCTTCCATGTTTGTCTGCATTCCGTTTTTGACGGTTCACTGCATTAGCAATGGAATCCTGTACGAAAAGGATTACTGATTCCGAGCCAGCAGAAATTTCTCTGCTGGCTAGCGGCCTATATGACTATGATGCTGCAACAATGCTAATGCCTCTTGCAGTAATGCCACAACAAGGGTAATGTTAGCAAATAATCCCAATCATTTGTTTTGTCTTTTTCAGTGCACTTTGTGCGCACTGCCATGAATTTTTCTCATCTTCGATGTCGATTACATCGACATCGACATCACTCGCGTTGTTGTTAACTTCCATGCGTGATGAGCATGAGCCAGAATTGAATTTTTGCTCGTGCGAGTCCCCCCCCCTTAAACTAGTGGATCCCTCTTATTGGGTGGGTATGAGAGGATGGCGTAAGCCATTCACAAAGAATGGTGTATGCGTTGTAGACGCATGCACCGAATTATTGATGGCGAATTCGACCATCGGTAAAAACTCGCTCCAATTCGGATACGATTGGACGTAACCTCGAAGTATCTCTTCGAGGACGCGATTTACGCGTTCTGTTTGACCATCCGTCTCTGGATGATCAGAAATTGACATAGTCGGCCGTGTTCCGAGAGATCGGAACACGGATTGCCAGAACTCCGCCGTGAATCGTGGATCTCTATCCGAGACTAATTCACGGGGTAACCCATGGAGTTTGAATACCGTGTCGATAAAGACACGGGCACAACCCGGAGCCGTAATCGACTCTGGTACCGCAGCAAGGTGTACCATCTTGCTGAATCTGTCTACAAAAACAAGGATTCCATTGTTTTTGTGTTCGTCTTCGGGAAATCCGAAGACGAAGTCCATAGATACGGACTGCCAACACTCTGCCGGAAGTGGTAGAGGTTGAAGAGGTGCACGAGATGAAGGGCTAGGCTTCACCGTTGACATACCTCGCAAGCACGAATGTACTTGCGCACGAACTCATACTGGCGGGGCCAGTATAAGTAGCGACTTACTGTATGGTAAGTCTTCTCACGTCCACGATGTCCAATTGTTGGAGCATCGTGACACTCATCATGATGCGCAAGCGCAAATCATTGTGAGTTGGGACGACGCACGTGGAGTGTCGCCGGCAACGGCTGTGTAGTACAATAAGCCATTATGTGTTGTGTATCGATCGGATGACGATCGATATAAAGCCGGTAAATCTTTAAAAGATTTATCGAATGGATTCATTAAATGATCCATCAAACATAGAAGGTCCTTATCATCTGTGCAAGCTTTCTTTATGTCATCAACTAAGGTTGATGACGAAACACTCGAAGTGAGTGTTGCAACAGTGGGATTAATTTCACTGTTGAAGTGCAGTGCTGACTCGAATTCGGGTCGGTGTGATAACGCATCAGCGACGACGTTAAGTCGTCCTGGTTTATATTCAATGGAGAAATTATACTCCACGAAGAAGGATAGCCACCTCGTCATCCTTTGCGAGAGGTGTGGGCTATTTACAACCGTGCGTAATGACGCATGGTCCGTATATACGATAGACGGTCTATCTCTTCGGAGATAGACCCTAAATGTAGCCAATGCATATTTCATGGCAAGGAGTTCATTGTCATGCACTGGGTAATTGCGTCCAGCTGGTTGCAGCTGACGCGATTGGTAACAGACGACGCGCTCCGCGCCATCTGTATCGTATTGCATTAACGCGCAGCCGATTGCGAAATCGCTGGCGTCACAGACCACATGGAATGGTCTGTCTTGATCTGCAATCGCCAAGATGGGCGATTGCAACAAGTTTTGCTTGAAACCTTCAAACGAGCGCTGGCAATCAGTGTTCCATTGCTATTTCTCGTCTTTTCTCAAGAGACGAGAGAGATGGACTATCATCTCTGCATAATTGCGAGAGTAGTTGTGCAAGTACGCCGCTAAACCAAGGAACTTTCTAAGTCCCTTGACATCGACTGGAACTAGCCAGTCGGTGATTGCCTTGATCTTTTCGGGATCAGGGCGCACGCCGTGTTTACCGACGATGCACCCAAGAAGTGGTATTTCGCTTGCAGCGAATATACACTTCTTGAGATTTGCATACAACTTATGCTTTCGCATAAGTGTAAGAACCTGACGAACGTGAGTTTTATGAACTTCCACGTCCGTCTTACCGTCCATGGCCCGGCTATGGACGAATACATCGTCGAAATAACTCGGTGCGAAATCCCGCACCGGTCTCAACAGATTTGTTACACATCTGTTGAATGTTGCAGGGGCGTTACTAAGCCCCTGAGGCATCACTAGCCATTCCCAGAGCATACCACTGGGGGTGCTCACTGCTGTGTACGGGAT
>NC_090610.1:15559776-15579236 GCF_004359215.1 Bremia lactucae
GTTGTACTAACGACCGTACCACAAGTGAGGCCATCGCACTCACTCGTAGTACATCCACACGCTTGTGGACGCTCCAAGACGTTCATCAGATGGCCATCTGATGAACAAGTGGCAGGCATCTTTACGGATCGATGCTGCCAGCTGATCCTTGGCTCGTATTTTCTGAGCCAAGGTAAACCTAGGATGACATCAAATTTGTCATCCAAATCCAGTACGATGAAATCATCATCATACTGTAAATCTCTTAACGTGTAGTGAAATTTCACTACGCGTTTCATTACTGTTATCGATGCGCCTGTCGCTAGACGCACCGTCATCCTCGTTGGAGGGATGTCGCGCTCAACATATTTGAGCCTACGACCCTCTAGTGACTGGCGACGAATAAAGTTATTCGACGCTCCGCAGTCCACTAGGGCTCTGAGTGACAAATCATTTGTCACTTTCAACTTCAAGGTGATGAGGGATACCTCATCACCAGGTGCAGAGACACATAATGATTGTGTGTCTGGAGCAACTTTAGTCAAGAGATTTGCAAATTCTCTTGAGGTTGCTGGATCAGTAGGGCGTTGCGCCCCTACTGACCCCGACCATTTTTTGGCGGTCCGCCTCGCTGTTGCGATTTCGCAACAACGTCGGACCCGCGACCGTTGCCCTTTTTGGCATACGGTCCAAAATTACGTTCAGTACCTTTCGGTGCTGGGCGTGGGGCACTACACTCATGAGCGTAGTGTCCTAATTTTTGGCAGCGATGGCATTTCTGCAATCGCTTATTGCTCGAAAAGCGAGGTCTCTCGCTTTCGATGTAAAGAGAGGTCCATGGGTTCTGGACCTCCTAGCTCGTGTCGTCTTGGAGGACAATACGATGACGAACTAGCTTGAGCCTGTCTCAAGCTAAAGTCCTCCTGTTCTGCAACGGATATTGCTTCTTCAAGCGTATCCAGTTCCAAGCGGAACAGGTTGGCCTTTACGGGACCATCCGTAAGACCTTTCATGAACACCGTAATCAACGTGTGTTCATGAACTGGGTTATTTGTAATACAACTCGGTAAGAGTTATATGTGCTGGGCATATGCGTGAACATCACGCTTGCCTTGCTTGAGTTTCAGAAGCTCTGAACGAGCTCTGAACTCAGCCCTTGGCGGTTCAAACGTCTGTTTGAGCCAGGCTTTAAAAGCCTCTAGCGACCCAAAGACGTATGGGTCGCGCAACTTAAGGCCCAATGCTCAAGTTTTGGCACGACCTGCCAAACTTGATTGAGCGAATGCGACTCGCATATGCTCGTCGATGATGTGACGTGCCCTTATGGCATCGTCCAACTCGACAAACCATCTTAAGAGGGAGTCTTCTTCGACTCCCCTATACTTAGAGATATCAATCTTTAAGGTTTCGGGACGACGCGTTTGCGTCATCCCAGGTACAGGGGGCTGTACCTGTTGTAACCTCAACAGTTCTGCCTGTTGCGAGCCTTGCTGATTCAGCAAGGCTACCTTCTCCTTTATCTCGTCAAGTTCATGCTGTATGAACTTGGCGATGGCTGAATGGAGGGCATCTCTGTCCAAACTGGACAGCATTGCCAAGATGGCATCGTTCCCTACGGTCGAACTCATTCGTTCGACCGCACTCCTTTCTATGTCACTTAGAAAGGAGTAGCTTTCACGGGAAACGTGATGCGCATTCCCACTATCATCTAACATGTCCATGTTAGATGAAGGAAATGTGGTCCTTGGACGGACTACAAAGTGCTACCAGGTGTAACGGGGCACTACGACTTGTACTGCTTCAGTACAAGTCCACTTCGCACTGCTTCAGTGCGAGTAGTGCCTTACGTTATTTCACGTACACTAGTACGTGCAGAGGAAGACTTCTCTTTAAAGCAACTAGCTTAAAGAGGGTTAAATGAAAACTGTACTAATATAATTAGTATCTCTTCTTTTTATCTGTTAACTCTAACTAATTATAAACTAATACTAAACATGCAATTGAAATCTTATCTTATCTTATCTTATCTTATCTGTCTTTCTCTTTTGTTTACATCTACAGTTGATTAGTCTGCGGGATAAATATATATAATGGCCTATACCTATTTATGGATAAGATTTCTGAACATTACTATTTAAAATAGTATCCTCCAAATATTATCTACCTTTTAGATATTATATTAATTAACAACCTTTTAGTGTTAATTACATGTAACGATACACCCCGTTACAGGCCACTACATAAAGTTAACCATTTGTTAAATACCTGCTAATTCCTAATTTCGTACTTAAGGAGACAAGGCAAAATAGTTAACCAAGACGCAATGGGACCTCGAGGCGCCGGACGCCGTCTGAACGACCAGGAGCGTATGGAAATTCTGGAGATTATCCAGCGCGAGTCTAAGGTGAAGAATGTGGATTTAGCAAAGCGGTATGGCGTATCAGAAGGAGCAATCCGAAAGCTGAAGCAGATGAAGGACACAATTCGTAGTCGCTACCACATGGGGAATGAGCATAACCGCGACAAGCGTAAGCGCGGTGGCTTCAAGCGCAATGCGCCTTTTGAAGAGGAATTGTATCAGTGGATTGTGCGTATGCGCGAATCAC
Organism: Bremia lactucae; assembly: GCF_004359215.1. Lineage (NCBI taxonomy): Eukaryota > Oomycota > Peronosporomycetes > Peronosporales > Peronosporaceae > Bremia > Bremia lactucae. Next base: position 15,562,362 of record NC_090610.1, read on the forward strand.
AGCCTTACCAACTCATGCCACTCACACAGACGGCCGTGCGCCAGCAGGCTATCATTCTGTCCAAGAATTACGAGAAGATGACCAATTTTAAGGCCTCACCTGGTTGGTTTGCGCGTTTTTGTTCGCGTCATCGACTCGATCCGATCATCACGGGTGCCGGAGGAGGAGATGACGTGGACACTTCAGCAATGACACCAGCTCCACCTGACATCTCGTTTGTGGCATCAGTGCCCCAATCGGTGACAGCGCCGCCTGCCGTGTCGGTCTCCATGACCACGGGAGCTACAGATGAAGCGGAATTTTTTATGGACACGCTTACAGCTGCACCTGTGACACCGTCTCAGGCATTGGAGATGATCAATGCCACTGCAGCTATAGTGGATGAGTCTAAGACGGATACGCCGTCCATTAATGAGCAACTGCAACAGGCTGCTCGCCAGCACAATGAGGCCGCACTGCGAGCTGCTGCGGGTAAGATCGGCGATGCGCAGGTCATGTCCGTCGATCAAGTGGTAAACATTGACCATGAGGAGACCGAAGTGAAAGTAAAGCTCGAGGAAACGGAATCTGAAGACGAAGACCAGAATGAGGCAGGCGGCACCGCCACCGACCCTGTGGTGGGTGAAGTTGGGATTTTTAGCCTTGGACTATAGTTTATACATTAATACATGCCGAGCAAACCTTTTCAGAGCAGATTTATAATTGTAACCTGAGCTACAGAAAATATATTCAATTGTAGATAAAAAAATGTTTTGAACAATACGTGATATGGTACTTGTTTTACATTATCAGCAGCCTTCACGATCATAATCACATTTATAGATCAAGCGACCGATACTATGCGGGTGCAAGTGGCCATCAAGACGGCCATGTTCAGCTCCCTAATCAAGAGCACTAGCGTCGATAGTAGCAGCACCAGCACAAGTGTCTGCAGTGACACGCCAACGTCTGTGACCTCCATCTCCAAAAAGAGTGCTTAGAGCAAGAATAAACAGACGCCGCTTGTGGATATCCAGGATCTTGAAGCAAAAATTGCACAACTGGCTCAAGCTGATGAAGCTGTTCATGGTCAAACGATTCGAGACTCGTTTAAGCGACGTGATATGCGTAGCGACGCCCTTTTGATGCACGAAACGCGTTTACAGCAGGTTACGAAACTGGTAGACGAACGTATCCGAAATTCCGAAGAACAGCGACTCGTACACGAGGAATCCGAAAAAGACACAATATCAATTGGTAGTGACGCCGAAACAACAGAAGATGAGATTCTGATGAAGGAACTGACTAAGTCGTTGCAGGATGTGCAGGATCGCAGGGATGCGAATCTTGAGCCGTTGCATAAAAAGAAGGTCGTCGCCAGCAATGAATTACAGAAGCTTCGTCAACGGAGAAAAAGCTGGAAGCCCAGTGCAAGCCGTAAAGATAGAAATAGAATGCGCAGTTGGCGAGCAGTACCGTGTCTAAGAAGAAAATGCGCGAAGTCGAGGAGTGCTTTATTGCAAACACTGCACAATTACGTGCTAAGCATTTAAATGTCACGCAGCGGATTTCGAAAGCTCAGCGCCATCGTGTCATCATGATCCAAATTAATAGGTTGCAAATGAAGTGCGTACAGCGCGACTTGCTCACAGCCAAGTGCTAGCATTTCGAGCGAAGCAGACAGCTTGTATTCCAAAACAACTGGAAGCTACGCTCAAATATATTGAAAGCGAGTTGCTGTGTGTAAAGTTCATGATGTCTCGTGTGCGAGAAAATGAGGCAAAGCTAGCCCAAATGCAAGGCAAAATTGCATCGTAAAGAGCATTAGGGGCATCGACTAATGCTCAAAAGATTGAAGGAAAGGCTGTCGAGATCGAAGCGCATTTGAAAGAGGACCAAACATGTCTCTCAGCGCTCCGCAGTCGCGATAATGAGCTGCTGAACGCAACACGCCGTCTCTTGATGGAACCATCGTTCCAGGAAGCGCTCGTAAATGTCGACAAAAAAGTCAAATACGATTCTAAGCGCATGATCGATTACGTGATCAAGATTTATGAAGAGAGAAACGAGTCCCCGGGATGAACAAGTAATTAAAGGCCTTGATGACGAAACTGCAGACTATCCGGAAAGGGTGTCTTTACTTATTCGACAGGAGGTCATTCTTACATGCAGTCTATATCTGATAAAGTTTGACATGACTTGATACTTTGGACTAGAAAATCGATATAGTTTTAATACTAAACATTATTTTTGTTTGTTTCCAATCTGTTAATGCTAACTTAATTATAAACTAATACTAAACATGCAATTGAAATCTTATTTGTCTCTCTCTTTGTTTACGTTTACAGCTGATTAGTCTGCGGGATAAATAGATATAACGGCTTATACCCATTTATGGATAAGATTTCCGAGCATTACTATATAAAGTAATATTCTTCAAATATTATCTGCCTTTTAGATAATATATAATTAACAACCCTTAGTGTTAATTTCATGTAACGATACACCCCGTTACACAGCGTCTGGGCATCCATACCTTGTGCGTGGAGAGACAGTGGAGGACATTGAAACTTTGGCTGGCTTCACTAAAGTGAGGCCTTGACCATTCATCTTTGCTTAAAGCTTTATAACCACTCATTTAGTCGATGCTTTAGAACCATTCATTTTCTTAATTCACATTTATATGTAGCGTCAAGTAGGAGATATGATGATTATAAAGACTTAGATAAGAATAGGCGATACCTTTTAGAGTGCTTCAGACCAACTTAATTGTTTGTTAGGAAAAGCTTAATTAAGTCCTAATTAACCTCCATGCACATCCTTACAAGTGGTAGCACTTGTTGTTCTCTCGCTACGCCCCCTTCATCCGCCCCGCCGCTTTGTCCGTCTCGTTGTTCGGTACTTCGTGTCCCTTTTGTCTCCTCGCGAGCCTCTTTTGCTGGTCGAATCGACGATTCGGTGTATCGCTTCAATATCCATTGTAATCCTCAGAGCCTGTTTCAGCAGATAGAATCACTGAGCATTTTGAGTTCAAGCGTGGCCCTTGCGTTGTTAGCCAGTTGGAAGGCGTTCGGTCCTGGGAACCGTTGCGTGGCTCCCTCCACACTACTATACACTGTTAAGTTAGTAGCCATTGATCGAGAGGTAGTAGGGCCCTGTCAGCCAGCTTATGGGAAAGAGGAGACAGGAGCTTACGATCAAATTTTCCAAAGCCTTCCTCTTAAACTCTAAAGAAGAGACAGAGACCTGCGCTTAGAAACTGTACAAGTCAATTCAAAGAGCTTACGTGTTGCCAAGGTCCTGCGCCGCGAGCTGACCAAGGATAAGCAGCTATAGTTCGACGAGGTGAATCGTCTAAACAACCCTCTTCGTGGAAGCGACCCCCTCCTCACGGAAGCTGAGTGTATTCTCTGCGAAGATCTTCGCTACACTTTACGCGACCTCGAGAAGAAGAGTAAAACTTTCAGTAAACGAGCAAATGTTGTAGGCGGGCACGTCGTAATGCGGCCACGCTCTACTTAAGCACACACCCTAGCACAGCGAGGAAGCGGTTTGCACCTGCTTCTCTTGCGTGCAGTGAGGTAGTTGTGGTGGGCGCGCAAGCGACCTCACCCAACACACTAAGAACTCTGGTGAAGTGACGTCACGGGAGCGGTAATCCGTCTCCTCGTGCGCACTTACCAAGTAGGTAGTAAATTTCAGACTGATTTATATTTAATAGAATTAAATACAAATACCTATTTTTACCAATTAAAATGATATCTCTATAGATATCATTTAATATGTATTGCGAGCGTATCTTTATAGATACCTCGCGTAACTGATGACGCTAGCCGTCATCATGGATGACGCTGGGCGTCATCCCTCCTAATGTGAATGCACCCATGTGCATCACATCCACAAGGGTTGGTCACAAATGTGCACCACACCCGAGTGTTGGGTCTAATTACTATTATTTAGTAATTGACCATCCCCTTAAGTACCAAATGTACTTAATGGGGACTGTGTAACATTAGGGCAACTCTAGCCCGTTACGGGGAGGTAGATGACGCCATAGCAAATTTCCACATCGGGAGCCTGAAATGGATACTGCACATGGCCGCCGAGAAGTTCGTTTTCCGAAAATGGCATAATTACGAGCAAATCCACTCGGGGCTCTAGTGATAGAGCATTCGAGCCGTGTAAAAAACACGAAACAATAATACTCGCTCTCGCTCATTCCACGACTCTCTGCATATCGCGCGGTAAAGCATAGCACCAGATGGCAAAGCACCAACAACTCGACATTTTCAATCTCGTGGGCACGCGATTAAAAAGAGGACGCATTAGGCGACAATGACTCCATTAATGTCCCTTGGAAGTGACTTTCGTGTAGTAGACGGTGTTGTATAAAAAGGGTTAATTAGGTGTAATCTGTGTTTGTATAAAAAGGGCTAAATATGGGCAATTTGCGTCTGAAAACAAAGTTTCATTTTAGAGGCCGAAGCAAAAATGAGGTGTGTCCGCAGCAATTCGTGTATATTTTACTTCTTTATTATTTCGTATTATTGGAATTTATATTTATTATTTCTTTTATAGTTTTCGACTCATCCAGGCTTCACAAGCCTGGTGAGGACAAATTGAAATCTTTATCGATGCATTTCTCCGGCATCGATGGTAACTTGCAAGCGTGCAAAGGTTGGAGGTCCTTTGTTTTAAGCTTTGGACGCATTCGTTCAGAACGAGCAAGCCTAGGGACAAACCAAATTCTTTCCATGACCGGTCCGAGAGACGGACAGTAGTTGATGCACGCTACAGGCTCACGGTTTGTGATCAAGTCCTACTGTCTAGAATAACCCAAAAAAACATGTAGTGACGAATGTGGGCAGTAATAAATTACTGCCCAAGTTCATCGGCCCGGTTCGTGTTTACTTCACCGCCAAGGCAATGCGTACACGATCGAGCTGCCTCGTAGGATGCGTACGCATCCTACGCTTTACGTTGGGCATCGCCGCCCGTGCCATCAGTACGAGGCTTCTTCCTGTTTCGAGTCAAACTCGAACGGTCCAAGGCATCCGCGAAAGACTGATAGCCCCTATAAGCTTTAAAATTTAAAGAACGTGTGCTCTTCCATTTTTGGCAGAGTTCCGTTTATGTCAGTCTACCGTATCAGCGATGAAATCCTCCACGAAATGAACCAGCAGGAACTCTCCAGCTGACTGGGTTTTGTTTTTGTGCAAAACCGCTGCTTCTAGAGCCAGCACTCTCTAGCTGACAGAATTTTGTTTTTTTGTTTTCAGTCGGCCCGGCGTGCACTGCGAAGATATCATTCTTTTTTTAGTGAGAGCATTTATGTCTCACTAATACTCTTCTTTTCGTTGCTGAGCATATCAGCATCGTTGTTTCCAAAGCCAGCAATAGCCTTATCGCTAATACTGAATTTGCCTCCTTTAAAGTTGATTGAATTAACATTGGTTTTTATTGCATTGACTGTTGCGTGATGAGCACGAGCCAGCTAATCTTTCCTCGAGCGAGCCCCTCCCCCCTTGAATAAGATTCACTCTCAAACATGGTGGGTATATGTGGACGGCGTAAGCCATTTGCTAAAAGCGGTGTATGCTTTTTTATTGCATGCACCGAATTGTTGATGGCAATTAAATTTAGCCATGAACACCTCAAAAATGTAGTACACGTAACCTCAAAGTATCTTTTCGAGTACACGATTTGCGTGTTCTGTCTTGCAGTCTGTTTTCGGATGGTCTGATGTTGACAACTTTAATCTTGTTCCAAGTGAACGGAACACGGATTGCCAAAACTAAACGTGAATCGGGGATTTCTATCCAAAATCAGTTCACGGGGTGACCGATGGAGTCGAAATATCGTGTCGATCAAGACACGATCACAGCCTTTAGCTGTGATTGACTCGGTACTGCAACAAGATTAACCATTTTGCTGAGTCAGTATACGCTCACGAAATTACCATTATCCGTTTCAAGGTTTTCAGGAACCCGAAGACAAGTCATTGATACACACTCCCAGGACAGGCAGAGGCTGTAGTGGAGTACGGGATGAAGAACTAGAGTACACCTGATGTCAAACCTCTCAAGCACGTATGTATCTGCGCACAATTTCATACTGGCGTGGCCAGTAGAAGTCGGGACTTACTGTAAGTTAGGTCTTCTAATGTCCACGATGACCACTATTGGTGCATCGTGGTACTCATACAAAATGCGCGAAAGAAAATCAAAATGGATGGGGATCACGACTTGAGCTTGCGACACGTGTGTCGCAAGCAATGGCTGTATAATACAGTAAACCTTTGCGTGTCGTGTATCGATCTAATAAGATCGATACAATATTAAAAATTCCTCAAGGAATTGCTATGATGGGCTTATTGAGGTAATTAAACAAACCTATAAGAGACTTTTTTTTGATACGCTCCTCTTACGTCGTCAAGTAATGTTGAAGACGGAACATTTGTTGTGCAACAGTGGGCTTATCCTCACTGTTGATTTGCGCAGCCGATTCAAAGTCAGGCCGGCGCGGAAGCGCATCAGTGACGACAACAAGTCCTCTTAGTTCGTATCCCCGGAGAGTTTATTCTCCGCGAAGAAAATAACCATCTCGCCATTCTTTGCAAGAGGTGTGACTGTTTAATGCTGTGCGTAAAGATGCATGGTCCGTATAAACAATGGATGGTCTATCTCCGAAGGGATTGACCCTAAACATAGTTAGTGGACATTTCATGGCACGGAGTTTCTTGTCATGCACCGGGTAAATTTATTCGGATGATTGAAGCTGACGCGAGTGATAGCTGACGAAACGCTTTGCGCCGTCTGTATCGAACTGCATTAACGCACAGCCGATTGCAAAATCACTGTCGCCACAGACCAGATAAAATTTTTGGCTTGGTCTGCAATCGCCAAAATTGACGACTATATCAAGCTTTGCTTAGTGCCTACGTAAGCACGCTGACAACCATTCCATGACCAGTTTACATTTTATTTACAAACAAGAAATATGAACGGTCATTACGGTAGTTGCGTGAGTACTTATACAAGTACGTCGATAAGCCAAGGAACTTTCGAAGTCCCTTTACATTGACTGGCTTAGGCCAGTCGGTAATTGCCTTGGTCACTACAGGACCACGGCGTATACCGTCTCTACCCACCCACGATGCACCCAAGAAGTGGCATAGCATTGCATAGAATATACACTTCTTAAGGTTTGTATACAACTTATACTCACGCATTAGTGTAAGAACCTTTCCGATGTGCTTAAACGTCCGACTTTCCGTTCATGACTGGGCTATGAACGAAGATGTCATCGTAATAACTCGGTGCAAATCCCGCACCGAACTTAATAGATTGGTTACACATCTGGTGAATGTAGCAGGGGCATTCCTTAGCCCCTGTGATATAACTAGCCATTCCCATAGCATTCCGCTTGGAGTACTTACTGCTGTTATTAGAAAACCCTGTTTACGCATAGGATCTGATAGACACCGTCCAACAAATCCATGGAAGAAAATATGGTACGCTTTGACATACTATCAATGATTACGTCTTTTCATGGTTTCGGCATTTGACCTTGTACCGTTGCAGCATTCAACCGATTGAATGCATGCGCTATTTGCCATCCTCTTGTTGCTCTTTGCACACAGAAGGTTGAAGCGATATGTGAAGGAGTTGACTTTCTTACTGACCTGCTGCTAAGTGATCGGCAAATAACTTGTTGACTGCTAATACTTGTATGGTTACTAACTCATGACACAGTATTTCGAACCTTGTATCAGGTCGATCTCGTGTCGACTGCTTTCATCGTTAGGCAACTCGCATGGTACAATTTCAGGGAATACGACCTAAATTCGATTATTTTCTTATACGAAGGATTTTTCTGGAACGACTCCAAGATTAAGACGTAAGGCATTCAAAACGATTCTTCTCATCAAAGACATTTCCGTCCACTGATGAACTACTTAGAATCTGTTTTCTCCCTTATAATATTTTTGCCGGCCGAATATTGGCCGCGAACATGTAAGTACTCAGATCTGCTTGATTATGTCACTAGGTTGATCACGCAAGAACCGTTCGGTTTCTAGTGTAGGCAATTGATTTAGTTCCGAAGTTAACCTCTGAGACGCTATCAGATCAAGTGACCCGTTTTTACTAAGACATTAATTGTCTCAGTTTTCTCTTTGGAACTTGTTTCCAACGATACCTGGGAACCTTTAACAACAGATTTCTGGGGACTTATTCCCTCAGAATTTGCAGCCTCGATCTGTGGTTGCACAACCCCCCCCCCACCACAACGAGGTCATCTACAATCGCCTCTCCAGTCGATCGAGGACTTTCGCATTGTCTCTTATAGGCAGGCATTTCAAAAACGTTTGGGGGGTTGTTTTCGAAACAAGCATCCTTGTTCGTACCACTCAACTTATTCGAGTGGTTGAACTCCGACGCTATGCACATCTGTCGACGACTTTGTCCACATCACAATGCTGGACCTTCGACGCTGCCTCTTCTTGTGCACAGTCGCCAGGATGTTATTCAATAGCAAGTCGCGTTGTCACACTGAGATCTTGTGCAGTCGAGAAAACGACCGAACCACAAGTGAGTTCATCGCACTTTCTCGTAAGCAATCCACACGCTTGTGGACGCTCCAAGACGTTCATCAGATGACCTTTTTATAAACGAAAGGCAGGCGTCATCACGGCTTGATACTGACAGTTTATGCATGGATCGTACTTTCTGAGCCATGGTTATACAAGGATGACATCAGATTTGTCATGCAATTTAGTAGGATGAAATTATCATCGTACTGTTGAGCCTTTATTGCGTATTGAGCATAATTTATTTACTGCACAGATGCGGCTACTGCTAGTCGCAGTTTCATCCTCGGTAGAGGTATATCACGCTTAAGGGATTTGAGCCTGCGATCTTCTAGCGATTGGCGTCATGAATTTGTTCGACACCCCATATTGACTAGGGACTTTAGTGGCAATTAAGTTACCACTATAATTTTCAAGGTGATGAGGTAACGTCATCACCTAAGGCAGTTACACATAATGTTTTGTGTGTGAGGAGTAACTTTCGTCAAAAGACCTGCAAATTCTTTTGACGTTGATGGATTAGTAGGGCGCTCCACACCTACTGACCCCGACCGTTTTATTTCGATTAACCTCGCCGTTGCGATTTCGCAACAGCGTCGGACCCGCGTTTTCTGCTGTTTTAAGCGAAAGATCGGTCGATTAGCTCAGTGTTTCTCCTAGCGTCTCTAATTCGAGTCGTAACAGGTGGATCTTGATATGACCGTCAGCAAGACCACAGCAACCTGTGTTTGCTCATTAATCAGATAACTTTCAAAATGTATCGTGTGTGCTGAGAATAAGCGTGAAGGTCACGCTTGCGCTTGTTTCAAATTCATAAGCTCAGATCGAGCTCTGAATTCGGGACGTTGCGGCTCAAAGGTTTTCTTAAAAACCTCATACGACTAAACACATATGGGTCGTGAAGCTTGAGCCTAAGGCCCAAGATTTGGCACCTCTATCAAACTGATAAATACCAAAAATTTCACTTGTGTCGCATCTTCATCGATGTGGCGAGCTTCAGTAGCCTTGTCTAATTCGACGACTTATCGAAGCAAGGAGTCGCCTTCGACTGTCTTGGGCTTAGATAATTCAATTTCAAGCTTTCTGGTCGACGCACATGCGCCGGCCCGCTAGCAGCATGTAAATGCTGCTATCTTAACAGCTCTAACTCTTGTGCACCCTAATTTTCTCAACACCTCTGCGTGTAAAGACCCTTGCCGGTGAAGCAAGATTAACTTTCTCGGGCCACGTCATGAACATGTTCTATGAACTCGTCGATAGACGCATGTTGCTAGCCTCATTGTAGAGCGTACAACATTGCACCTACGGAGCCCCCCTACGGCCGAACTTATACATTTTCCCGCTTTCTTTTCAAGTTCACTTAAGTGAAAAACCCCTCACGCGTTGCGTGGAAGCTTTCTGGAGGAGCTTGTGTTGAAAATGTTTGGGGTGCATCATGTGTCATACAGACTCTTAGGAGTTGTCGCGAAAATCCAGTCGACACTTTCTGTCACGAAACATCAACCTGAGACTTAGCGTGTTAAGATCGTAGCTGAAGTTTTGGTCAATCAATACATTCTTTTTACTCTTCAGAATTCCCCTTTAGTCAAATTTGTTCGCGGATATAAACTCCAACAGGTTATGAGCCCATGCGACGGGTCTGACGCCTCTGCCGACGAGACGTATGCGGAGGAAATACATCATATGTTTCCGAGGCGCTCACGCTTGTCCTTTCAGCCATATCAATACATTAAGGCAACCTTTTCAAAGCGGCTAACACCCGCTCCTTGTTGGTCACTAACTCCTCCTCATCCGCTCCACTCCTTTCCCGAGTGGCTCCACCAGTTACGCGTGCTGCATGGGAGTGTGGTCAGAGCGCGTCCATTTTTAACCACGTGACATAACACGCTTTGCCCATGCATTCCTTCCAGATCGATGATATATCAGCTCAAGGACAATTTGAACAAGGAAGTTTTTATCAGCGTGGCGAAGCACAAGCACGGATTGCGCGTGGAGAGGCGCAGCTACGCGCTGGATCAGCACTTCCGGTCAAAAGCGATGGCGCCGATGCGGCATATCAGGAACAAGCACAAGCATACGCCGAATATCAGGCTCGAGCAGGGCAACAGCCCCTTGTTTATCTGAATTGGTAACGTGTACCAAATGCTCGCGACTCTAAGTTTATGATTGGAAATTTAGTGACAATGGACTTGGAACTGGACTTCGCCAATGGACATTGTTGTTCCTGGAAGCCATAAAATCGGCGAAACTTGCATGCGGATACTAGAGAAGTGAGTGGTCAAGGCGAACAAGCTTAAGCAATGCTGAAAGGGACGCCGCTAAGATACTACTAAGCGCATAGAGAAGGCTAGTGGATGCAAACCCAAAGCTTTGCTTTCTTGCTAAACCAAATTTGGCTCGCGTTTAAGGTCAATATCTCTCAGCACCAAGATGTGCATCGTATGGTTCAAAGAAGGACAGCTCACGTTCGTGGGCATAGCAGTTCCTGTACTAAATAGCATTGATGCACGCAAGCTAAACGAGCGAAAAGCTTGTACTTGAAAGTGTTGTCAAGTACACTGCGCCGCATTTAAAGTTCGCGCTAACGAGTAGATACGATCCCAGGCGTACTGATTACTTGCATACGCGCAAGAACTGGTGGCTTGGGCACAGGAGCTTGGGGAGATGACGAAAAACTAGTGAAGTCGGACCTAAGGAAATTGTTAATTCAATTAGCGAGCAAACAAGACCACTTGGCGAGAAAATGCATGACGAAAAAATAAGAGCGCTGAAGGTGAAAAGACACGCTGGGCACTCGCGGCTTACGAGAATGCCGTGAATGTGGACGACTGGATTGTTGAAAGTGATGCTAGTAGACACCTGGTGCGCAATGTACCAATACGCGGCTTCTTCCGAGGACGGATTTGACCACCCTTTTCAAGAATCCCTAAAAAGATTCTTGTGATCGCGAACCAGATTCTCATGTTGAACCTTGAGTTTCTCATGCCGGTTTCGAGTATCCCCAAAACTGCGATGAGCTGACAACAGCTCATCGCGAATAGCATGATATTTCCGTTCGTACTCCAACATGAAGTACGAACTCTTCGAACGGTCTTCCAACCGCTCGATATGGTGGGCCTGCACCGTCTGCTCCAGCGAGCGACGCTTGCCGCGCTCGTAGTCAAGTCCCTCCTTTAAATAATGGAGGAAGCGATCAATTTTGTTGGACTTCGACTCTAGATCCGACACACGGTTCGGATCTAATTTTTCCTCCTCCACCACAACCATTGGTGGATTCCCACGGTGATCAACGTTTCCTTGTTAAACGAATCCAAAACCACCGTGATGCGAAGGGGCAGCGAACGAGTTATCTTATTTGCTGGCGCGGTTATCCACCTTCTTATAACAGCTGGGAGCCTCGTTCCCAGCTGGTTGCTGACGTTGAGGGCCATGTCCGTCAGTATGACGAGACCATTCGATGGTTCAGAAGCTCCTTCGGAAAAACACGCGCCCCTGGCGCATGTAAATCGATTGCAAAACGTCAATCGCATCCCGCATCTCAATAGAGATGCGAGCCATCCCCAGGGCGAAGAATGGGAATAGACATCGCCTTTTACTCTCTTCGTGTTGTCAACACAACACGGACAAGGATCACCCCGCGTGGGGCATGGGAGCCCAGCCTCACGTGACAACCGATGCATTTTATATTTTGCACCGGTTGGCGTTCGTTTCTCAAACTTAACGCGATTCGCGTTAAGTTTTTGAAGCCAGGCTTCGCGTCCAATGTCTTTGACATTTCGAATGAACGCGCTCCAGGCTTGCATAAGCGAGACTTTATCTCGCTTATTGTTGCCACTAAAGCATCGAGATAAAATTTGTCCTCAGCGCCAAGTTCTTCGCGCTGGGATCAAGGCCATGAGGCTTTGTCGCAATAAATAAGGGATATTTACTGTGAGGAGTAGTTTCTCCAGACAAGCTATTGATTAGCCGCTCTGGCAAAAGCCACGGCTTCTTTTCAGGGGCGAGATGATACATTTTATTGTCTTCACTCCCCTGAGTGGTACCCAATGAAGCAGGGGTCCCACAAGAACTTTAATGACGATGGCGTAAGCCATCGTCATCACCTTGCACAGAAACACGAGCAGGTGACCAGACGGGAAACGGAACGGGCGATGATGGATCACCCTCATCGTCGGAACCAAATAGACTATTATCTCGTCTATCAGAATGAGCCCTCTCATTCGAAGGCTCATAGCTGACGTCTATCAGGCGACTGTTCTATTCTCCCGAGTCGGCCATTTCATCCGACTCGCATTCGAAGTCGACCTCCAAAGAGGGGTCGTATTCACGTGGTGAATCACCACGTGCTCTTGCAACATCTAGTGTTGTGCGAGTGGAAGATACTACGGCAGACGTTCCGTCTGCCGCAAGAGATAAAAGTGCGTCATACGCGGCTGCACGAACCGCAGCAGAAGGCGCCGCACTACCAGCACCCCGCATGGATTTATTATTCATGCGATAGAATTTAGAATGATAGTTTTGACCAATTAACATCATTTTTAATTAAGTGGTCACATAGTGCCCACTCTATCCGATGACAGTCAGAGTGATTGTCGTTTAAGGGAGGGGTGATGTAACGGGGTGTATCGTCACATGAAATTAACACTTAAGGTTGTTATTTTGTATATATTCGAAAAGGTAAATAATATTTGGAGAAGATTTCTTTATATAGTAATGCTCGGAAATCCTATCCAGAAATAGGTATCAGCCGTTATATCTATTTATCCCGCAGACATAATCAGCTGTAAACGTAAACAAAGAGAGAAAGACAGATAAGATTTCAATTGCATGTTTAGTATTAGTTTAATTATATTTATACAATTTTCATTCAACCCTCTTTAAGGTAGTTGTCTTAAAGAGAAGTCTTCCTCTAAACGTACTAGTGTAGGTGAAGTGACGTAAGGCACCACTCGCAACTGAAGCAGTGCGAAGTGGACTTGGACTGAAGCAGTACAAGTCGTAGTGCCCCGTCGCACCTCGCATAACGGATGACGCTAGCCGTCATCCCTCCTAATGTGAATGCGCCTATGTGCATCACATTCAATTGGGTTGGTCACAAATGTGAACCACACCCGAGTGCTGAGTCTAATTGCTTTATTTAAATAATTAACCATCCTCTTAAGTACACCATGTATACTTAACGGGGACTGTGAAGCATTAGGGCGACTTTAGCCCTTTACGCCACCCACCCTTAAGAACGAGTTCTCATTTTAAATTCGTCGATCAGGAGCGAGGAAATGCGAGTAGCTTTACGCGCCGCTAGTTCTCTCAATCACTCTAGCGACCTCTGTTTCCATACACGGCGCCAAAGATGCCACCTAAAAGGGGCAATGTTGGTGGGTCACTGTTAAAGTGGGATGGATCCTTTAGCCGTGTTAACGCGACAGCAGCAGTAGCTGTCGGCGTTTCGACTAAGGCATTGGACGCGGCCGGCGAGTGGACGCGGCCGGCGAGTGTACACGGCGCGTGCGCTTAGTGCGAGGTGGAGTGGGCGTCGTCACAAACGAGGATGCTGATCCGTCGCTCATTGTCGACTACAATGAGTCGACACTGTTGCCGTCACTTCATAGTGTTGATGCGGACAACGAGCTCATGGGGAAGGATAATGGCGCATTTTTGCCCATCTAAACTTCTCTCATTGCTCACAACATGGAGCCACAAACATTTACGAATACTGTTTCGTCGTCTGCGCTGGATAGCGCAGCGACAGGTAATGAGAGCGCTGCCCATAAAGGCGCAGCCGCTTCTCCGTTGGGTGTAACCACAACGCCTTATGCTCACACCATAATCCATAATGGTTCTGACATAGAGGATACGGAGCCTAAACCTTCGCCGACGACACGTAAACGTGCTCAGTCGGTGTCACAAGCTTACAACGCTACTTCTGCGAGTCCATTTGAGACTAGCTTAAGAGGCCTCAGCTGGTGCTTCTTTTTATAGGCAGCCACTAAGCCGGCACATCAATACGTAGGGTATCGATCGGTTCTCAAGAATCAAAACTCTTCGAAAAACCTTTCCATTGAACAAGGGTCTGATACTTTTGCCTCACGGAGCGGTGGGCAAGCAAACATCCAACAAGGAAGCGTTGATTCCCACCCGCATCCATCAGTGCAGGCGGCGCCCGATAAGAGTGGCGACCTCGTCCACCTACTTGCGGCTGCCTTACCTTCGTCCGTTCAGTCGCAGGCATTAAGCGCTGCCGAACGATTTATTGTGAATATCGAGGGTCCACTCGTGCGCCTGCCTCGGATCTTCAGGATATCCGCTCGAAGAATCGTCAGGGTTATGAGCGGCTGAAACTTCGGTTTGACATCTTGGAGAAGTTAATGCTGAGGGACCCGCATCACGCGCGTGGTATTTCTCGCCCTCGGATCCTTTGCGTGGTGGAAGGAGTCGATCGGTTGAAATTTTCGCCTTCTCCGTCCGATGTTTGACTCACAATCGGCGTCATTATCGGTCTCCTTAGA
Source organism: Bremia lactucae (assembly GCF_004359215.1). NCBI lineage: Eukaryota > Oomycota > Peronosporomycetes > Peronosporales > Peronosporaceae > Bremia > Bremia lactucae. The sequence continues at coordinate 15,577,437 of NC_090610.1, forward strand.
CGGATGGGGGTATGTGACCTCATTCGGGTCTACATACCTTTTCAGACAACCCACGTAAAGTACAGGGTGCGTCTTCATGTACGGGGGGAAGGGTGAGCCTATAGTTTAGATCTCCAACCTCTTCTACCACCGTAAAGGGCCCAATGAAACGCGGCAACAACTTCCTAGTACCTCTAGGTAGTACAGAAATTGCATTTTTAGGTAGGGTAGCAGTACTTAATAGTACTTTTCACCCACTCTAAAGCGCTTATTATTTTTGCGACCATTTCGGTTCGCGTATTCTTTTTGCTTGTCCTGTGCGCTTGCCATTGCGCCACGGACTTTACGTGTGATGACAAATCGCTCAACCACAAAGCGTTGAGCCTCGCTCACGCTTTCAGCATCAAACTCGCCTTTGATACCGCCGAGTGGTATTTCATAAGGCGTAGTTTTATTGACCACTGCTAAAAGGGCAGGGTCAGTAGGACAACTTTTTGTCTTTGAGATGATTACCTCATGGGACATCGTCATATTGACGAAAACATGTCCCTCTTTTGCACCGAGCATAGTGAGATGCCCTCACCCACTAAGACTCGAGCTGCGCACAAACGATTTTGGCGTCCGAGGATGGCGCAGTCTGTTAATATAAAACGGTGTATCACCCGTACTGACGTGGGCACTGTTATTTATAGCGAACTCTACAAAGGACAATTGCTTGCTCCACTCTTAAGGAGTTGCTACAGTGCGTAAGACATCCGCCACGACCCGATTGGCACGTTCTGTTTGGCCATCGGTCTGGGGATGATCTGCGGTCGACATGTGGAGCTTGCTACCAAGCAGCTCAAACACATGTCGCCAAAAACCAGACGTAAAACGAGGATCCCGGTCCGATACTATGGACTCGGGCATCCCGTGTAGTCGGTAAATATGATCCAGGAACAAGAGAGCTGCCTCCTTGCCTGTGATCGATGTCTTACATGGTGCTATATGCACCATCTTGCTCAGTCTGTCTACAAAGACGACGAGCCCCGTCCGACCCTGATGATCGGGCGGCATGCCAAACATTAAGTCCAGACTTACTGACTTCCAAGAGTTGATTGGAATCGGGAGCAGCTTCAGTGGCGCACTGCTGGACGGTGCAGGCTTAATGCACTGACACTGTTCGCAAGAGGGAATATATATGACCACCCATCTATATAGGTGTGGCCATCAAAATTCCTCTGACACTCGTAAGAATGTCTTTATACGGCCCAGATGCCCACAAGATGGTGCATCATGGAGCTCGTGAAGGATTATCAGCTTGAGATCTGTGTCATGGGGCACATATATTCTCAAGGGATCACAAGGTGATAGCTGATGCCATAACAGGCAATCGCCGTGGCTAAAGTAATTTAACTTAGCTTTCAGGTGCGACGAAAGGGTTACCTTTCGTCCACCGAAGTGATCCAACAGGAGGCGACAAAGGTCGTCCTGACTGTAGCTCTATTATTTCAGAGGCTAATGAGCTCGTCACGTAGTATGCCTTCATGGCTGCCAACGTTGACGGCTAAAATTGTGCCTTAGCACTAGACACACTCTCCTGGTGTCTTACCTCGAAGTCTGGTCTGCGAGATAAAGCGTCAGCCAAGACATGCGACTTACCCGACTTGTATTGAACTTTAAAATTAAATTCAGCGAAGAATGTAAGCCATCTTGCCATTCTAGGCGAGAGGTGCAATGAGCTTATTGCGGTCCGCTGTGATGCCTGATCTGTATAAACCACAAATGGTTCGGTACCCAATAGGTGCACACGAAACTTGACAAGAGCATACTTTATTGAAA
>NC_090610.1:15583595-15600814 GCF_004359215.1 Bremia lactucae
GGATGACGCTGGGCGTCATCCCTCCTAATGTGAATGCACCCATGTGCATCACATCCACAAGGGTTGGTCACAAATGTGCACCACACCCGAGTGTTGGGTCTTATTACTATTATTTAGTAATTGACCATCCCCTTAAGTACCAAATGTACTTAATGGGGACTGTGTAACATTAGGGCAACTCTAGCCCGTTACAAATGTAGTGTATTTTAACTTGTTTCGAATAAGTCTTCGATTAAAAAATTATCGCATACCCATCATAAAAGCAGCTCATGGGGAGTGTTGTACAAATGCTGATGCAACAACAACAGCTGCTAGAACATCCTTACGCATCATCGTGCCGACCCTGGCATTCGTATTGAAGGGATAAAACTTCGAACTTATTCCTGCCGTCTTGAAGAATCAGTCCGTCTATTTTAGGATCAAATGGAGCAATATTAAATGGCGAGATGAATAAGTTGGCTGGAGGACTCAATTTTCGGAAAAATAATTGCCATACTTGCGAGCGGTCTTCAAGGTCCGCTGTCCAATGGCATTCAATTAAACGGCAGAACATCAATTTTGTAAACAATTTCTTTACAAACCTAAATCGTAAATGTGTCTCGGCTGATTTTCAAATTCGTCGACGTGACGATCTGCATTCACTTAAGCAATCACACTTCAAAATTTGGCCGATTACGTTGTCCTTTTCTGTTAATCATGGTGCAAATCACATATAGACAGGATCATCTATTTTTCAGTGGGGTTTTCGCAGTGCGATCCGACAGGAAGTCGAGTTCTGCTGCTGCACCATCTTGAGTCAAGCGGTCACGGTCGCAATGGAATGGAAACAAAAATGTCGGAACATCATCATTTAATTGCGGAAACACCGCTCGTATCGTCGCCTGCGCAATTCCGCCATGATCCGGACCAATGGAAATTGGCAACGCCCGACCGTTCCGCCCGCGCGGACAGTTCCAGACAAATCAACGCTAGAGCTCACAGTTATTCTGCCGCTATTGCGAGACGAAAGACATACCATTGATCAGTGTTTTAAATTGCAAAACCGCATCACGCACAACACATGAAACGACAATCGACAAGACCGCAATACGATGAATTATTTTGACGAAGTTGACTCGAAGACTGAAGAAGTTTCTGGAATTTCACACGGCGACGACGATAGTCTGGCCAACGACTTGGTCATCAAATGCGGCAACGGAAATGCCCGGATCCTGCTTAATTCTGGGGTGACACGTAACGTCATATGACCAGGATTGTTAGCGTGTTTTGGCTATGAAGACCTTACAAGTTAAGCGGTTCGATGGTTCCAACACTATCAAAAGGCAGGTCGAAGAAGGTTTGGTAAATTTTGAGTTCGAGGGACGATTTTTTTGTGACGTCCGAATCCTCGTATGGCCGATGGACTTCAAACATGACGTCGTGGGTAAACCATGTTTACGGCTCATTAATTAGTAATTAACTGGGGATTTCACGAGGTTGTCTTTTCAGTCATTCCAACTCTTGTTGACAAGCCAACCAGTATTTTCTTCGCTGACTTTAATCGTAAGGTGCATAACTCCAATTTTTTCCGAAGTATATCGCGTCAAGATATCTCAAGTCACCGAGCAGTCAGCCGTAACAGATCCTCGCATCGTTGACCTCATCACAATGTATTCGGATGTGCTACGGATTAAATTACCGGATAAAATTCCGCCTCATCGGCGCGCTAACCATGAAATCGGATGCTCAACCCAGCAACAGGCCACCATTTCGTCTATTGCGGACAGAGCAATTTTCACACCGCTTGTTCGTTAACGAGCAGCTTGCCAAATGCTGGATCGAGGTGTGGGACTCTTCGTGTGTCTCCAATATTTTTGGCATTTCGAAAAAGGACCACACAACAGGTCATGCGCTCTCTCGCACTGAATGTATTCGTTCCGGAAATGCAACGGTTCCAATTCGGTGGGCTATTGACTACCGCCACGTGACCTCTCAAACTGTCGCTCCAACGATCCCTATTCCTCGCATTGACGAGCTCTTTGGTCAAATAAGACGAAATTGTTTTTCGTCATAGACTTAGCTTAAGGATACCTCCAGATGCGTGATCATCCAAATTCTAAACATTACACTGCATGTCGAAGCAATAACGAGACTTATCAATGGCGCGTCGCGCCTATGGGATTAGCCGGTATACCCGGTGTATGGTCACGTAAAATGCGAGTTTCATTAGGGAAAATTCCATTCCTTGTGGTCTATATGAACGACATTTGCATATTTTCCTATCACATAAACATTTCGAGTGCTTAATTAGGGTCTTCGCGAGGATAAACTGTTCCCATAGCGTGACAATGAAGGTTTGGCATGACGAATTTAAGTTTTCTGGGATACAACGTGTCTTCTCACGGACTTCCCGTCAGTAAGTCCAAGAACGATCGCAACGTAGCCTACTCCCACGTCTATCAAGGAGCTACATACCTATCTCGATTTGTGCGGGTATTTGGGTACTATCGCCGCTTTATTTTTCAGTTTGCTCACACCGTCCTGCCGCTCAGTCCTCATGTCCATAAAATTCCTTTTGGAATTGGGGCGGAGAACAAGATGCCGCTTTCAATCGTCTAAAACAAGCCTTGCAGTCTGCACATGTTTTAATTCTTCCTGATTTCTCAAAGCCATTTGTTACGACTGTTGATCCATCCGAAGCTTGAGTCGGTGGGGTCCTCTCCCAATTTTATGTCAAATGATCACCCCGGTCGGCTTTTACTCAAAGAAGCTAGGCACGCATGATCTCAATTGACCCACAGAAGAGTCGAAGCTCTTTGCGATCAAAATGGACTAGAAAAGTGGCGCCATTATCTTCGCGGCCGTCACTTCGACATCTACACGCACAACAGTGCGTGTTCTTGGTTGATGCATTATCCCAAAGTCTCCGCGAAGCTGGCTCGATACCTAACGTTCTTCGCTAAATTTGACTTTACGATACATCACGTCACGGGCTATTCAAACGTCATCGCTGACGCCTTATCACGCCGACCCGGCAAGCTGGATTCACAAGTTGCCCAGGCGACGTTTCGTCAATGCAAACTATCATGCGCTTCGCGTGGCTCTCGTTTTCGTTCTCTATCCTCGACGCTGGCTTTGCAGGGGGAGGAAGCGAAACTTCGATTGTAATATACATGTCGCTTCGCCATGTGTTGAGCTGGCGTCGGAAGCACAAAACGAGATTTAACAGGGTTATCCCAAATGACCCGAGCTTAGCACAATATGGAACACTGGCGTGCGTGGCATTAGTGGCTTTGTCAAATCAGGCTATCGCCTCTTCATTAAGTCTTCAAACAGAGTAAAGCGGCTTTGCTTCCCCAAATGAAAATCGGCTGCGTACTCGAATTATCTTGGAATACCATAATATACCAATCGCAGCGCATCTTGGAAATCGCCACTTATTCCTGCGCATCGCCCAGTAGTACTACTGGAAAACGATGCGCAAGACATCAAGGAGTACGTGAAGTCATGCGAAACTTGTACGCGTTGAAGGCACGACGGTCCAACGTAAGAACGGGCTTATGATGGCGTCCAATTCCAGAGCAATGTTCGCATGTAGTAACGATGGGTTTTATCACTGGGCTGCCAACGTCGAACGGATTTGATGCATTGATGACTGACGTCGATAAGCTGTTCATATAAACAAAATATACCGCTTTGCAAGCAAATGGCGACGCAACGGATGTAGCTAAGTGTTTCTTCAACACTGTCGTACGTTAGTATGGATTGCCGGAAGTCATTATAATTGACAGAGACAGCAAGTTCACTTCAAGCTTCTGGAAATCTTTAATGAAGATAAATGAGAATCGAATTTAGCATGACCACAGCTCATCGAGCTTAAGCAGACGGCCAAACGGAAAGGCGGAACTAAGTAGTTGAAGATGCTCTTCGATGCATGGTATCTTACCAAGAAACTGACAGGGTTCATCACCTGAGACAATCGAGCATACCCATGTTACGCTTGTCAGTGTATCCACGGGTTCTCGCCGTTCGAAATCGACACAGGCCGCAAAGAGCGAGCTGTGTGAAAATAAGCGATAAATTCACAGAGACAAAATATGTATCTGAACAGGCCAAAGTATTCGCAGAAAAGAAGCAGAAACTTTTTTTGGTAGCTAGAAAGAATCTGCTCAAAGCTCAAGAAACGCAAATAAGTACTACGATAAAAAATGTCGCATTCACCAGATTGTATTCAAGCAGGGAGATCTCGTCATGGTTAGATATAAGTCAAATTGTACCGGCTCACGCCGCAAAATTTGCAGACATAAAACGAGCAACCTTGCTGCACGGAAGGTTGGGCCATTCAAGATTATTCGGATGATCAATCAGAACATAGCCAAGATGGAGCTGCCACGGTCAATGAGCCAAATGAACTCTACATTCAACGTCGATCTGTTATCGCCCTATGCCCCGACTTCCTTAGTCGTCTGATACCGACATCATCCAAAATCGTGGATAATGGTACGTTATATCATTTTTAAACTATAGAACGTCTTTTGAAGAAGAGCTAATTTAAATCTTCAACCACTGGCTCGTACATTGGCATGGAAAACTTTTGAAGTCGCAACTAGAGAAAAAGAAAAGAAAACACCAGTCATGTCTCCCACTGGAAAGATCTCGTAGCCGACTTCAATTAGCATCAACGATAGATCAATTCAGGAGTCATCTAAGTGAGGCCTTGACCAATCATCTTTGCTTTAAGCTTTACAACCACTCATATGGTTAGAGCTTTAAAACTATTCGTTTTGTTATTCACATTATTATGTATGCGTCAAGTAGGAGAGATGACATTAGAAAGAACCAGATAAGGATAAGCGATACCGTTAAGAGTGCTTCGCACCAGCTTATTGTTAGTAAGGAAAGCTTAAAATTAATTCAGTCTCTGATTGAACTCCATCCACATCCTTGCATATGACCTCTTCGTTCAAGTTAGTCGAATTTAGGGTACTTCACAACTGTCGTAAAATAATCCTGCTCATCTCGGGACATCGATCAAGGCAACAAACTGAAGTGACCGCGCAAATTTATTTGACAATAGTGCTAAGTAGGATTTTATTTAAGGTATGTAATAAGCGTGGAGGTGATAGTTATTGATTTGCATGTAATAATGACACTGAAAGATCGACTATTCCCGTTCTTCTTATCTTACATCCAACCTTCCTTACGCGTGATGCGCGTAAGGAAGAAACTGACGATAGGGGGTCGTGACGAGTAGCCAAAGCCTATTGGGCTTAAATCTTGATAAGTTACAATTTGCTGAAAATACTTGGCGGTGAAGACAGCTGTTTGCTTAAGACTGACAATACCAGCTGGGCGGTAACGTGGATTGTCATATAAAAGCATCAATTATGAAAGCTATCAAGACTACAAATGAACAGGCCTTCCAGTAACCACATAAAATGCATAAAATTATTCAAACATATCAGACTGAGGGGATTTTACCAAAATCTGAGGGGAATTAAGATTCACTTTTATAAATTTTGACTAAATAATTCCAATATTGCCAAATTTGGTAATATTGACGCAATTAGACATTAGTTCTGTTGATTGGTTGATTTGAGCTTAAATCAACCCCGCCAATCGTTACAAGACACGATTTGGCGTCGTGCAATGAGGCGCATTGCATAGTTAGTTATTCATTTAGGTAAAGCCAGTAGATAGAGGATCGTTCTAAAAGAGCTTGATATATTAATACAGTTTTACTTTTTCCCTATTCAAATGCCTTCGAATTAACCCGTAGTAGATAAGACTTCTTCGATACTCAGACCCTTTTTCTGCACGTCGTGTACGTGAAGTAATCGAGCACCTTACATTCACTGTGATCAGTGTAGGTTGACTTGAACTGTTGTCAGTACTGGCGTAGCTCGTAGTCCGTTTAATATCCTACGCACGTTCCATCCGACATGGACATATTGGATGAAAAAGGAGGAGCTTTCAAGCTTCTCAAGAAGGCTATTAGGCAACGCGTGAAAGGTTCACTCATTGAGTGACCTTAAATAGAGAGTGGTCGATTGCATGAGTTCGGTCGAAGGCGGGCCAGCCGTTGGCGTCATGCTGTTTACTCTGAACACAGATGAACAACATGCGGCCATAGCCGAGTACCCCCCAAAACAAGTAACCTTGCTTTAGCATCAAGGCTCTCAATACGCAGAGGTGTTGAGAAAACAGCACGCTCAATAGTTGGAACTGTTGAGACATCAATATTTACATGCTGCTAGCGGGCTGACGCTTCCTCGTCACCCAAACGTTGGGAGATGGGAATCTCTACTCTTAAGGCTAACTTTAAAAACTCTAGTTAAAGTACCCCTTTTTAATAGTAATGTTTGCCGTTGTGAAGGTGTTATTGGATTTTTTTTCCTATCAGGCAGCCGAAGGAGACTCATTTATAATATGATTCGCCGAATAAGACGACGTCATTGAAGCTCGCCACATCAATGATGATGCGATGAAAGTGAAACTTGGCGTGGCCAACTTGGCCGGACGTGCCAAAATCTTAAAAATTATGGCTCAAGCTTTGCGATCCATACATGTTGTGGTCGTATGAGATCTTTAAGAGCCAGCTCAGGCAAATGTTTCATCCGCTACGTAACAAATTCAGGGCTCGAGCCGAGCCCCTGGATTTGAAGCAGGACAAGCGTGATCTTCACGCTAATTCCCAGCATACGCGATACCTTAAAAGTTGTATCGTTAATCCTCCGATAGCTTAACAAGCACAGGTAATTGTAAGGATGGTCAGACGTTGACAATTCAACTGATTTGAACACAGATTGCCAAAACTCCGCCGTGAATCTGGGATCTTAGTCTGATACCAGTTCACGGAAGGTAACCAATCGAGTCAAAATATCGTGTCAACAAAGACTAAGGCACAGCCTTTGGTTGCGATCGACTCCGGGACTGCAGCATGATGTACCAATTTGCTGAAACGCTTAACAAACAAAAGCTTGTGAACGGCATCGGGAAATCCGCAGACGAAGTCCTTAGAAACGGACTGTCAACCCTCTGCCGGAACAGGCAGAAGTTGTTACGGAACACGGGATGAAGCACTGGGCTTCTCGTGTTGACAAGCTTTGCAAGCACGTATGTACTTGCAATCCATGTTGGCGTGGCCTGCAGCAATTGCGGCTTATCGTGAGACAACTTTTCTCACGTCCACGATGCCCACTTATTAGTGCATCGTGGCACTTATACATGATAAAAATCATTATGGGTGGGGATGATGACACGAGGGGTGTCGCCAGTAATGGCTGTGTAATACAGCGTTGGGGATCGATTCAATTCCGACAATCCTTTCAAAGATTATTGTCATGGTGTTTAAGGTAATAGATGAACTCTTAAAGAGCCTTATCTTCTTGATTAGCTCCTCTAATGTCGTTCAGTAATGTTGACTACGTAACACTTATTGTTGCAACAGTAAGTTCATCCTCACTGTTCTTTTGCGCTGCCGGCTCGAAATCGGGCCGGCGCGAAAGGGTATCAGCGACGACATTAAGTCATCCTGGTTTATATTCCACGGAGAAGCTATACTCCGCGAAGAAAGACCACCATCTCGCCATTCTTTGTGAGAGGTGTGGACTGTTAACGGCCTTGCGTAAAGACGCATGGTCCGTATAAAAAATGAACGGTCTATGTCCCAAGAGATGTACCCTAAAAAACTAAGCCCGTGCAAATTCCATGGCAAAGAATTCCTTTTCATGCCCTGGGAAATTGCGTTTAGCTGGGTGGAGATGCGCGACTGATAGCAGACGACGCACTCTGCGCCCGCTGTCATTTTGCATCAACGCACAGCCGATTGCAAAACGGCTCGCGTCACAGACCACATGAAATGGTATATCTTGGTCCGCAATCGCCAGGATTGGCGATTGCATCAAGCTTTGCTTGATACCTTTAAAGAAATACTGACAATCAGCGCTGCATGTACCACTTCACATTTACACAACAAAGAAGAAAGATGTACTGTCATTTCGGCATAGTTGCGGGAGTACTTGTGTAAGTACGCCGCTAAGCCGAGAAACTTTTGAAGTCCCTTTACATCGGCCGGCACAGGCCAGTCGGTGATCGCCTTAATTTTTTTTCCGATTAAGGCTTACACCGTGTTTCCACACGATGCACCCAAGAAGTGCGCTTTGCAGCGAACATACACTTCTTGAGATATGCATACACCTTGTATGTACGCATAAGTGTAAGAACCTTTCGGACATGGGTACGATGTACTTCAACATCCGACATCCGTTTATGGCTCTGCTATCAGCGAAGACGTCGTCAAAATAACTCGATGCGAAATTACGCGCCGATCTCAACAGATTATTACACATCTGTTGAATGTTGCAGGGGCATTACTAAGCCCCTGTGGCATAACAAGCCACTCCATAGCATTCCGCTTGGGGTGTCTACTGTTGTGAACGGGATATCTTATTCACGCGTAAGGATCTAATAGAATCCATCCATCAGATTCATAGAAAAGAACAAGACAGTACTTTTTGAAATACAATTAATGATTACGTCATTAGTACAGTGAGGTTGTTGGTGGGCGCCTAAGCGACCTCACCCAACGGACTAGAAATCTTAGTTTCATAGACGTCACAGGAGCGGTAAGCCGGTTCCATGTGCGCACTTGTCAATTAGAAAGTAGTATTTAGACTGTTTTATATTTAATCGTATTAAGTATAAATCCTATTTAACTAATCATAAAATGCAATCTTTGTAGATATGCTCTGATATGTATTGCGAGCGTATTTTCGAAATACCTCGCATCTTGGATGACGCTAGCCGTCATCCCCGTTAATGTGAATGCCCTCAGGTGCATCACATACTCGAGGGTGGTTCTCAATGTGAACCACACCCAAGTGGGGAGCCTAATTACTTCACTAACATAATTGACCATCCCCTCATGTACACAAAGTGTATTTAACGGGGATTGTGTAACATAGGGCAACTTTAGCCCCTTTAAAAACAATTTTACATTTTTCAAATTTATCAAAAAGAACCGAGGGACAGCGAGCAGCTTTACGCGCCGCTTTAGTTTTCTCAGTCACATAAGCGACCTGTATGCACTCACACGGCGCCAACGTCCCCTAAGAGGGGCAAAGATGATGGGTCGTGCCCTCACAACCACGCACGAGACGTATGCGCCGCGTTAACACGCCGCCCTCGCTCAGTGCCACAGTTACAACGCCGACAGCTACTGCTGCTGTCGCGCTGATAATTGGGCTGAATGATCCATTCCACTTTCACAGTGAGGATGTAGACCCGTCGCCCATTGTTGACTACAATGAGTCGACACCGCTGCCATCACCTCATAGTATTGATGAGTTCAGCGATCTATGAGAAAGGATGATGGCGCTTTATTGCCCATCCGAACTTCACCCATTGCTCCTAACATGTTGACGCCAAACGCTGCGAAGGCCAACTTGCCTTACGTCAACAAAGCAACTGTCTTGTCGTTTGTGCTAGCTATCGCAGCGACCATTTGTGAAAGCGCTGCTTTTAAAGGCGCAGCTGCTTCTCAGTTTGGTAGACCCACAACACCTGTCGTTCAGACCACCATTCAAAATGGGTCTGACGCAGGAGATCCTGAGCGTAAAGTTCCACCGACGGCACGTGAGAGTGCCCAGTCGGTGTCACAACCCAGTCGCATTGAACGCCGCTATGTCACTGGTGGCATGCCACCAATTTTACCTCCATTTGAATGACCTTAATCTGAACGGAACGAGTGCGTCGCTCCTAGCGCGCTACTTTAGATGCACACAACTATTATGGTTCTATAATTCATGGAAGGCTCCGGGAAATTACTTGGTCGTGTTTCCCCGATCCCAGTTGTGTTGCATTCGAATGAATCAACTGACCAATACGAAGCGGAATTCATGCGCCGCTTCAACCATATTTTGTTGTGGCGTTACAACGGTCGCAGCAATTAACTTCGCTTGCTTGCGTGTGAAAGAAATCATGGGCGGTACTGTACCCCTTGGTTCTACTCATGACGCCACCCTGCTAGTCCATTCGGAACCAGCGGAGCGACAACTGGTGTTCCATTCTCATAAGCAGACACCAGGCCCGGTACGTCGACGCGCAGCGCGTCGACTAGATCTCAAGAGTCGGAATTCTTTTGGTATCCTCCCACTGGACGAGGATGTAATATTTCTGCTGCAAGGAGCGGTAAGCATCTAACCTTCCAATAAGGAAGCCTTGGTTCTCAGCAGCATCCATCGGTGCGGCTGGCGCCCGATAGGAGCAGCAATTTCGCCCTCATTCTCGTGGCAGCCTATCCCGCATCCGTTCAGTCGCAGGCGCTGAGCGCTGCTGAACAACGGATCAGGGATATCGAAAGTCAAGTCTTGCGACTGATTTCGGATCTTCACGATGTCCACGCGAAGGATCGTCAAGGTTTTCGGAAAAGCTGATGCTGAGGGATCCGCGTTACGCGCGCGATGTCACACACTCTCCAAGTCCGTATCGTGGTCTGAGAAGTCATTCGGCTGGAAGTTTTTCACCTTGTCCGTCTCCCTCACCAGATCGACGCTCGAATCACAGTCGGCGTCACTATCAGTCTCCTTAGACGGATGAGGGTATATGATCTCTTCTGGATCAACAAACCGTTTAGGCAATCCACGTAAAGTACAAAGTTCGTCTTCATATAGGGGAAAGGGTGAGCCTATAATCTAGTTTTTTAACCTCTTCGACCACCGTACACTGCCCGATGAAAAGCGGCAAGTTTGTTTATTTATGGGTCGTATGATAGACTCTTAAAAAATGCCTTTTCGTTGAGGACATTGTTTTAAGTAGTACTTAATAGTAGTTTTTAACCAACTCATTGTTTTTGCGACCATTTCAGTCTGCATATTGTTCTTGCTTAGCCTGCGCGCTTGCCATGGCGTCTCGGACTTTTCGTGTGATGGCTAATCGCTAACCTACAAATCGTTGAGCCTCGCTTACGCTTTTAGCATCAAACTCGTTTATGACACCGCCAAGAGGTCGGTCATAGGAAGTAGTTGTCAATAGCGAAATATAGTTATTGCTTGGTCACTAGGGCAAGTTTTGCTCGTTGACATTATACAATCGCGGGTCATCGTCATATTGACGAAATTGAGTCCTTCTTTCGCACCGAGCTTAGTGAGGGGCCCTCCCCACTAAAACTCGGGCTACGCGCAAACAAGACTGGCGTTTGAGGATGGCGCAGTCCGTTTATATAAAACGGTGTCACACCCGTACTTGCGTGAATACTGTTATTTAAAGCGAACTTTGCAAAGGGCAATAGTTTGCTCAATTCTTTAGGAGTCGCTATCGTGCGTCATACATCCGCCACGGCCCGTTTGGCACGTTCTGCTTGGCCATCGGTCTGGGGGTGATCTGCGGTCGACATGTGGAGCTTGCTTCCTAGCAGCTCAAACAACATGACGCAAAAACCCAGACGTAAAATATGGATGCTGGTCCGATACTACGTACTCGGGCATCCCGTGTAGTCGGTGTGCATGATCCAGGAACAAGAGAGCTACATCCTTGCCTGTGATGGATGTTTTGCATGGTGTTAAATGCATCGTTTTGCTCACTCTGTCTACAAAGATGACAAGCCCCGTCCGACCCTTATGGTCAGGCGGCATGCCAAACATGAAGTCCAGACTGACCGACATCCAACAGTTCGTTGGAATCGGCAGCGGTTTCAATGGCTCGCTGTGCAGGCTTTGTGCGCTGACATTGTTCGCAGAAGCGAATACAGTAGGCCACCCATCAATATAGGTGTGGCCTATAGAATTCTCTGGCACTCGAAAGAATGTCTTTTCACGGCCCAGATGCCCACTCGATGGTGCATCTTGGAGCTCGTGACGTATCTGCCACTTGAGATCTGTACGTAGATACTCAAGGGATCACAATGTGACAGCTGATACCGTAAAAGGCCATCGCTGAAGCTAACGCGACTTAGCTTATCCTTCAGGTGCGACGGAAGGGAAACCTTTCGTACACCGAAGTGATTCAAAACCAGGCAACAATGTTTATCCTGACTGTAGCTCTCCTTAATTTCGGAAGCCAATGAGCTCGTCACGTGGTAGACCTACATTGCTGCCAATCTTGACGACTCAACTTGTGTCTTAGCACGAGACACAGTTTCCTGGTGTCTTGTCTCGCTCGAAGTCTGGTCTGTGCGATTACGCGTCAGCCAAGACATTATTTTTGCCCAGCTTGTATTCAACTTTAAAACTAAATTTAGAGAAGAAATGAAACCATCTTTCCATTCAAGGCGAGAGGTGCGCTGAGTTTATCGCGGTCAGCTGTGATGCGTGATCCGAATGAACCACAAATGGTTCGTTGCCCAACAACTGCACTCGAAACTTAACAAGATCATACTTCATTGAAAGTAGCTCCTTATTAAGCACAGGGTAACTCAGTTCCGCGGCTTTAAAAGCCGGGACTGATAAGAGCTGACCCTGTCAACGCCGTCGTCATCCTTCTGCATGAGCGCGCTGCCGATTGCAAAATTACTTGCATCGCAGACAACGCTAAAGGGCTTATCCGCGTCTGGCAATGCCAAGACCGGTGCCATTGCTTCACTGATGTGAATACATCATCTTGTTCTTTAAATTAAACCCATTCTGCGTACTTTGTAAGGAGGTCAGATAATGTTTTAGTTTGCTCAGCATAATTCTTGCTATACTTATGCAAGTAATTAGCGAGCCCTTGGAATTCGCGCAAATCCTTCACACGTCGTGGGATTGGTCATTCCCTTACCGATTTTAACTTGTCTCGATGTACCTACGTTGCAGCCCAGCACAGGTATCTCGGGACCACTATGAAGCACTTCTGCAACTTGACGTACAATGCGGCGTTCTCCAGAGTCTGCAACACAGCGTCTTAATGATGCTTGTTCGACTCTATTTAGCTCAGCCCTTCCTCGGACCTACTATGCACGAATACATCGTCAAAGTAATTTGGCGCGTAGGCACGGTGCTGAGGCATCACGTAAGTCACCTTACGGTTGAATGTCGATGTGCGTCTTGCAAACCTTGTGGCATCACAAGCCACTTGACACCGCTTGGGGTCCTTACTGCCGTTTTGTCTACATCGGATTCTCTCATGAGTACCTGATAGTAGCCATCATTCAAATCCAACGCGAAAAGAGTTAAAAATTGACTTCCCATAGAGTTGAACACAACATCTTTCAACGGGATTCGCGTTTGCGCCGGTATGGTCGCCCTGTTCAGATTATTGTAAGCATGAACCACATGTCATCCACTTGTGGCTTTACGCACACAAAAGGTCGGGCTGCAGTAAAGAAATTTACTCTCACGGACATGTCCCACCTTGGCTCGTTTGTGAAGAACTCGTCGAGATAATCGACTTGATCTTGCGGCACCGGCCATTGCTTGGTCACACAATAATTGGTGCTAGGTGAAAAACGAAATACTCAACATTTGTGAAGCAGGCTTGTGCTCAGGACTGCAAAACCGAAAGTGAGATTATGATTGAGTTAGGTCCTATCTTTTGAAGTTAGTCTTAACTCGTCTAATCAATCATAATCAGATCAATCAGTGTCCCATCCATCAGATGATTCTTAAGTTGTTCCAGCTCTAATGAGCAACATGCAGTTGTTAGGTTGCTTGACAGTCACAATATCACCTTTAACACCAAGTTCCAAATCCATTTCGTGCCCGATGCCCCTATCTAATGGTAGGTGGCTCGGCACTTCTTCTGGGAACATATCGCGAAGTTTCCAAAGGGCTTCAAAAAACGGACTGTCTCTCAAGGCATCCCAACCTTGTGCAGCAAGCCGTTTCTTTTCGTCCGTTTCTAGGACGCTCTCGTCCGTCGTGGACGCTGATCAACAGTCCACCAAATTCTCTTAACTGGAGTGACTATTTCGTGGATTTTTTCTTCCTTTAATTCGGTAAGGAACAGATTCCACGACATGAGTTTTATTATCTCCTCGGGAGATTAAAAGACATGCTGGAGCACTTCACCTGAGGATGCATCCACTATGTCGTCTTCGACGGCCTCGAACATCTTGGTCAAAGGCCCGTCCTCTTCATTAGAGACTGATCCAAAGGTCACTCGTTTTGAAGTGCCTTTGATCGTCCTTTTCTACCAGGTACTCGTTCTCCGAGTAACCACGTCCTTTAATCGCGAAGCGGGTGCCGTTGCTATCTCGGCAAACGCACCACTTCCAACCGCACCAGGCACTCGGCTCTGTACAGGGCCATCGGACACATGACTACTTGTCATTGTCCTTTTCACTACCTCAGTCTCCACGAGCTGGGTAGACTTGGTGACGTTTAACATCCTGTCAACGCACCTTTACCTGTGCTTCGACACGACATCAGTTGCATAGGCCTCTCGCAGGAGCACATCCTTTCCGGTGTCCTGCGTAGAGGTAGCAACTGTGTGTGTACGCCAGTCTATCCATGGTTGGTGTCTTGCCAACAATGGCATGCCTAGGATGAGGTCATACGGATTCTCCATACCAAGCACTGTGAGCTCCTCTCTACAGGAGAACGCACCAAAGCTGAAGGTGACTTCTACTTTAACTCTCTCTAATTTACGAGCGCGCCGTTCGCTAAACGAACGGTCACCTATTCTCGCTTGCCATCCTGGCAAAGAGACTCAAACATCGCCGGTCTCTGTTTTTGAGCCTCGAGTTTCACAAATTCTTTTATGCACTGAATCCACGAGCAGGGTCATCACTTGATCATGGCCTCGAACTCGAGCGCTATAGACCAGTAATTGAGAGGTCAGAAATTTCGAGACCTCTGGGACTATGCTACCCATTTGTTCGATAACTCTTTGGGGTAGCTTCAGAGGCAGTGTCAGTAGGGCATCTTGCCCCTACTGCACTCCTTCATTTTCCGAACGCTTAGTGGTCAATGCGGAACTCCTGCGTCTCGCACGCTGCTTCTTGCCATGATTATTTGGGTAGGCAGCCCTCTTGCTGGGCGTCTTAGCCCCAGCAGGGACTGTGGCATAGCAGCGAGCAATCAGATGGCCGTGCTTGCCGTACTTGAAGCAGACAACGTCTGTATTGCCCACCTATATTAAAGTGGCAATCCGACCTCTCGGCCGACGTCCTTTACAAAGTTGCGGTGGGGCACTGATGAAGAATTGCTCCTCAATTAAGGCAATTTGGATTGCCTCTTTTATCATCGACGGCGCCTTTCTAAAAAGGGACATGGGTGCTGCCGCAGTCCGTTCATGAACGTGGGCACCTTAATGTGATCCGGTATCGGAACCGCAGTTTTAGACGCCGACAGCGAGCGCATCTCCTGCACCTATTCTTACAGAGATGTCTTCGCCTGTTGCGCTTCAAAGAAACGCGCCTGAAGAAACACTATGTTAGTCGGCGGCTGATACATGGCGCGAATCTTTGTACCCAGGTAGGAAACGTCTTACGGTCCGCCATAAGCGCCGAGTAAGACTATTCTGAGGCCTTACTGCGTAAATGCGACATGGCCAGCGACACCATCCGGGTCTCGTCCTTGATGAGCTTCGCCCACCGCATTGCTCCACGGCTAACAGACAGTAGACAATCATGTGCGCTGCAGTTCCATCGAACTTGGGCGCGGCTGATGCGGCCGGGCGGAGAGCATATCAACACTCCTGTTAAGAGCCTCGCCCCAAGCCTGGTCTCGTTTAAGCATATCCTGAGTCTTAGTAACGGACTCCACCGCAGAATGGCTCTGTGCCTCGGACGCGGCCCTTCGCTGTCCGAGCACGAATGCCTCAAACTGCTCCAACTGAGCAACATGTTGCCAAGGAGTACTGCCCAAGAGCCTGGCTAGGTTTTTTCACCAAGTCCTGCTCTGCCTCCCCCCGAAGATGTTCGAAGAGATGTGGGAAATGAGCCCAATCAATATTGAGGCTCATCCTCACTGACACACTCTGAGAGACGGGTCGTGGGAAGGACTTCTAGTGCTACCAAGTTTAGGCATGTACTCCGCAAAGCTGCCACGCGCGCACATTGAGGAAGCGATTAACCGTCTTCCCTTACGTACAGTGAGGTAGTTGGTGGGCGCCTGAGCCACCTCACCCAACGAACTAGAAACCTTGGGTTCAGTGACGTCACGGAAGCGGTAATCCGGCTCCACTTGCACACTCGTCAACAGGGAAGTAGTTTCCAGACTGCAATGAGAGTAGCAGGTGACTTATACCAGTCACCTCCAATTGGAGCAGGAGGTGGTATATTTAACCATAGAAAAAAAATATTCTAACCAATCATAATTGCCATCTCTGGAGATATGCACTGATATGTATTGCGAGCGTATTATAATAAATACCTCATATCTTGGATGCCGTTAGCCGTCATCCCCGTTAATGTGAATGCCCTCAGGTGCATCACATAAACAAGGGTGGGTTGTACTTCACTTAAGAATTGACCATCCCGTTAAGTATACAAAGTTTACTTTAGGAGATTGCGTTACATATGGCAACTTTAGCTTGTTACAATTCTCGTGGCGGGCAAAGGCATGATTGTATACAGTGACGGGCAAGGATCGCTCTATTATCTACAGGCCGGTAGTACTGCGTTTGAAGCGAAATGGCGAATACCTTATGAATGCCAACCATTGGGTGTCATACTTTTGCTGCTAAACGCAGTTTTATGAATTCTCAACTCATCGGGTTCTTAATAAAAATTAAAAGACGATGCTATTGAACCGTGGTGCCAGCCAGTCTGGAACGGTACACCCGGTTTCATAGAGCGAGGTGCAAGTTGGTGGTGCCATTACTCTGGCATTCAGTATATTCTCCTACTGAAAGTCAGTGCTACTGCACCGCAAATTAAATACCGTCTTGAGCGATTAGCCATCACACGTAAAGTCCGTGACGCAATGGCAAGCGCACAGGACAAGTAAAAAGAATATGCGGACCGAAATGGTCGCAAAAACAATGAACGCTTTAGAGTGGGTGAAAAAGTACTATTAAGTACTGCTACCCTACCTAAAAATGCAATTTCTGTACTACCTGGAGGTACTACGAAGTTGTTGCCGCGTTTCATTGGGCCCTTTACGGTGGTTGAAGAGGTTGGAGACCTAAATTATAGGCTCACCCTTCCCCCGTATATGAAGACGCACCCCGTATTTTACGTGAGTCGTCTGAAACGGTATGTAGACCCAAATGAGGTCACATACCCCCATCTGGTTAAGGAGACCGATGGTGACGCCGACTGTGAGTCGAGCGTCGTTCGGGTGAGGGGGACGGTGAAGGCGAAAAGCTATCAGACCGAT
>NC_090610.1:15602758-15609166 GCF_004359215.1 Bremia lactucae
AGGGATGACGCCCAGCGTCATCCATGATGACGGCTAGCGTCATCAGTTACGCGAGGTATCTATAAAGATACGCTCGCAATACATATTAAATGATATCTATAGAGATATCATTTTAATTGGTAAAAATAGGTATTTGTATTTAATTCTATTAAATATAAATCAGTCTGAAATTTACTACCTACTTGGTAAGTGCGCACGAGGAGACGGATTACCGCTCCCGTGACGTCACTTCACCAGAGTTCTTAGTGTGTTGGGTGAGGTCGCTTGCGCGCCCACCACAACTACCTCACTGCACGCAAGAGAAGCAGGTGCAAACCGCTTCCTCGCTGTGCTAGGGTGTGTGCTTAAGTAGAGCGTGGCCGCATTACGACGTGCCCTCCTACATTTTTCCTCCATAAATTGTTCCTCCATAGTTTTTTCTCATAAAACATTTTATTTCGGCGTTATGTTTATAACAAATGAAATTTTACCGAAGTTGCCCCGTTCCATGTCTCCAGTACGTAGCTTGAGGATCCAAACCAGCAACTGTGCATTAGGCTCTAAAAACTATTGTTGGACGCAAAACAAATTGCTAATCTGTGCCCTGCAAAGTTCCAGGCAAATTGTGACGTCATTTTTTCTCCTAGCTCGAAAATGTGTTTCGCACACGTCAAAGCAATAATAATGTGTGACACACCGCTCGTATTAGAATGACTGTCCTCGGCCAGCAAATTTTTCCTTAATTCCTACGAGCTTCCCTTCGGCGTCCAGTGACAAAGTGACCGAATCGTTGCGCTCCCTCACCCTTTATTATGCAGGAACAAGTGCAGAAGCACTTAGCAGTGCAAGACCTATCAAAGCTTAAGATCGAGGAGCTTACCCCACTAACCCAGGAAGTCATCAGTCGTCAGGTGAGCTCATACGCAGTCGACCTCTAAAATTGCGGGTTGTTGACATCTTTTCTGACTGCTTTACTACCTGCTAGGCGACAATCAATATTGGTACTATAGGCCATGTCGCCCACGGTAAATCGACGGTCGTAAAGGCTATTTCAGGCGTACAAACGGTACGTTTTAAGAACGAGCTTGAGCGGAACATCACCATCAAACTTGGCTATGCAAACGCCAAAATCTACCGCGCTGAGAACGGCACGGGCATTGGATGCTACCGTGCGTTCGGAAGTTCGAAACCCGACCGTTTTGTGGACGAAAATGATGACAAGACGACGTGGATCTTGCAGCGGCACGTTTCTTTCGTCGACTGTCCGGGGCACGACATTCTCATGGCGACAATGCTTAACGGGGCCGCTGTCATGGACGCTGCCTTACTACTAGTAGCTGGTAATGAAGTCTGTCCCCAACCGCAGACGTCCGAGCATCTGGCTGCGATTGAAATCATGCGGCTACAGAACATTATCATTTTACAAAATAAAGTGGACTTGATTAAAGAAGATGCTGCAGTGGCGCAACACGAGCAAATAAAAAAGTTTGTCGCGGGTACCGTCGCGCACGATGCACCGATTATCCCGATTTCGGCTGTATTAAAATACAATGTGGACGTCGTTTGTGAGTACATTTGCCGGAACATTCCGGTTCCCAAGCGAGATTTTACGTCCAAGCCGAAACTCATTGTCATTCGGTCCTTTGATGTCAACAAGCCTGGAGAAGACGTGGAGAACTTGAAAGGTGGGGTTGCTGGTGGCTCGATTCTTGAAGGGGTGCTCCGTGTCGGGGATGAGATTGAAGTGCGCCCAGGCATCGTGAGCAAAGACGAGGAAGGCAAGATGACGTGCGTGCCCATTTTCTCGCGTATCGTGTCGCTGTATGCAGAGAAGAATGACCTGCAATATGCTGTTCCTGGTGGACTTATTGGTGTTGGTACGCACATTGATCCTACGCTCACACGCTCGGATCGTCTCGTGGGTCAAGTCCTGGGGCTCAAAGGCAGTCTACCGCACGTGTTTACCGAGTTGGAAATTAATTTTTACTTGCTAAAGCGTCTGTTGGGTGTCAAGACCCAGGAAGGTAGCAAGGCGTCTAAAGTTCAGAAACTTTCAAAAGCTGAAGTGCTGATGGTCAACATTGGATCGACGGCCACTGGAGGCAAAGTGCTGGCTGTGAAGCAAGATCTGGCCAAAATTCTACTTACGGTGCCAGTGTGTACGCAGGAAGGAGAGAAAATTGCAATCAGTCGCCGGATTGACAAGCATTGGCGTCTCATTGGTTGGGGCCAGATTCGTCGTGGCAGCCGGATTGAAATTGCCGACTCGGAATAGAAGACATGCGTGTCCACTTTTTCTTTTGTACTAGCTACGAACAGGTCATTGTGCGCTAGTATGCAACAATGAGCTTAGCTAAAGATTGAAAGTGCAAGAAAGCGAAGTTTGCAGCTTGTGTAGTCAATTTCGTTGATTTTGTTGTATGCGAAAGCTTTAAAACAAGATTAAAAGAACTTCTGAATTTATTAAGCATAGACAAATAGGGCGGGCTTGCCTGGCGAAGCCGTCTCCATCCTCTTCAAGTCTGCATCGGGAATGTCTTCACCCACGTAATAGAACTAAGAATTGCATAAACGTACGTTATGATCCGACCGTTATTAATCATGCCTGGGTTACCGTACCTCAATATCTTCGAGATCAAGAGAACGACAGAGGTAAACCTTGTTCGTAACAAGGACGCTCTTCTGATCATATGGCATCCTGCACCATCCGGAACAAAAGAGAAAGTTTATGAATACAAAACATCGAGCAAATGTACCGATAAGTCGATACCGTACCTCAATTCAAGAGCTTCACGGCCACGCAGTTCCGCTTCCGTCTTGACAAAGGCAGCAAATTGCATCACGTTTTTCGTGAGCTTCTTTAGCGAATCGTCCCTGAGAAGCGCACCCTTTAGCTGCTGCAAAAAGTCAGCAGAAAATTGCCTTGTCTTGTCATCAAAAAGACCGTCCATAAGCAGGAGAACTTTTTGCTGCCACACAGGAAACTCTGACGTCAGGTACACGTGAGCGTGCGTCCCTTTCTTGGCTACCTCAGCCGGTGCTGCATTCTTTTTCCCCTTCTTTTTGCTATTATTCTTGGCAAGGACCTCACGGAAGCTACGAGTTACCTTGTTTAGGAAGTCTCCCGCACGTAAGAGTCCATGATCAACCTCCTCAGCCACAGGCCAGGGAGCCACCGACACAAAGCCAGTCTTGCCAATAGCAGTCCACATGGACTCGCAAAAGTGCGGACAGATTGGTGATAGAATAACAAGTTGTGACTCAATAAATCGCATTGTTACATCATGGTGCATAGGCACTTCACTACGGGAACAGATGTCCCGATACGAGTCTCGAGCAATCTGGTACTCAAAGAACCCCGAGTGCAGACCTTCACGCCATTGCAGACGCTCGTAGAACGAAGCCGTCGTAATTATAAGATTGTTCATCTGGTTTAAAAACACCTTGTCGTTAAAGTTGTGTTCACCGTAGCGTAGCAACGCCTTGTCTTCCAAAACTCGTTTAATCCACTCCTCTTCGGTTGTGAGACGCAAGATGGCCATACGACACGTGTCCAATGCATAGTTGGCATCGTCCATGCCGTCACCAGCGTCAGCACACGCAAAACGTGTGGCATCAGCACCAAATTCGGCGGCGCAGTCTTTGAGCGTAAGAAAATTTCCCATCGATTTCGACATCTTCTTACCGTCTACTTGAACATGACCATTCGTAAAAAAGCCTCGCGGCCACTTGGACGGATCGTCTCGCCAGATTTCTACGTGGTTGTACAGACACATCGACAAGTGATTGCGAATCAAGTCCTTGCCAGACGCACGGACGTCAACAGGGTACCAGTATTCAAATTCGTCCCGAAATTGTTTCAGAACATCAAGAGGGATCGTCGACTCAGTGGGGGGCGATGCCTTAAGAAAAATGTAGTCAAAAACCTCCTTGGTCATTTGCTCAGGCTTAATGCCGTGCGGTCCTAAAAGGGACCCGTCCAGATTGGCATGCAAATGGTGCGCGATAGTATAATACGCCATGTAAATAGTCGAATCGGTAAGTGACTCAACCACAAATTCGGGGTCCCAAGGAAGTCGCGTACCCAGACCAGACTGTCGGCATGGCGCCCACTCTTTCAGCCAACCAAGAGTCGATTTGTACTCACCTAGCGCCACTGGATTGTATGCGTTAAAGCTCTTCGGATCGCTTATGTGATCCATCACACGTTTTTTCCAGTCCTCTGCACCGTACGTCAAATACCACTGATCCAACTGCGCAACGACACACTCATCCCCACTTCGCGACATAACTAGAGACTCAGTCTCCCAGTATGGAATAGCGTGTCCAGCTTCCATTAACTCTTGGCGCATCACAGCCTTGGCATCGCACACCTTCTGACCTTTTTGGGAGCCAACAAGAAGCACACCTTCATAAAATCCTTTAAGGTATACAAGCTCCTTGGCCTTGGCCAATTTATCCTTGTCATTCTGCGAAACAATCTTCAACTCATTGCAAACTTTTTCAGCCGCCATGTCTCCAAAGCCCGGAATCTCAATAATGGGTACAGGCTCGTACGGTAGCACCATGTGGTCCGCGATGCCGAACTTTTTACGCAGAGCAGGCTTTTGTTTCAAGTCACGGAAGGCTGCAAAATCATCGGGCGAGTCGGACGGGACACTCATGACCACACCACTTCCCTTGCCCATCGAGATCGAAAGCAGCGGCAGTGTATATATCGTGTCGTACGGAGCTTTAGGAGACGATAATGGCAAACCAAGCAAGTCCCATCCCTTAAGCTCAAGTAAACACTCTTCTTTTCCCCAAACACGCGAGAATTCTTGGTGCGCCAAATTACGCGCCGCACGATGGCTCATTATAAGCACGTCATTGTCGTGATTGATCACAAAAGCACCATAGTCGCCCTCAGGCAGCACGAAACAATTTGTCTGGCCATAGAGCGTCTCAGGACGTAGCGTAGCCGCCGCCAGATACACCTTCTTACCAGCAAGAGTAGCTAATGAATTCGAAAAGGGTTCCTGTACACGAAGCTTGGCGAGCGTGTACTCCTGAGGGCCTATGCCTTCTCCAGACGCCCGGTCGTGGTCAGCACAACTCTGTCCATCCACAATGGAATAGACATTAGGCCGTTTGCCACGTACAATGCGTTTCTGTTCATTCAACTTGTTTAGTTGCCAAGTCACAAAGGCATTGTAGAACGGGTTGACGTCCGTCGTGATAAAAGAGCGACGCCAGTCAATCGTCATCCCAAAACGTTTAAGGTCAGCGATAGCGTGTGGAGGAAAGTATTGGAGCCAATGAAGCGGATTCTGAAACTTGAAAATTTCATTCTCAGGGATGTGTGAGATCTTAAGGATATCGTACTGATGCACGACACCGCCGGTCTTGGCTGCAGCTTTCGGTTTCTTTCCTTGCGCCTTATTCAAAGAATTTTCGATCGCATTTTCGAATTTTGTGGTAAGATCGCGTGAAAAGTCTGGCGGGTTGCCGAACTGCTCGAACTCACGCTTAAGCTTATTTGCGGCGGCTTGGATGGGCATCCCCGTGCAGTGGAAGCCAAAGGGGAAGATGACGTTTTCACCCTTCAAACGGTGATAGCGAGATGCAAATTCTACTTTCAGGAGTGTAAACAGGTGACCAACGTGCAAGTAGCCATTCATGTATGGAAATGGGAATGTGACCATGTACTTTGGCTTGCTCGAGTCGGGGTCCGATTCAAAGAGCTTTTCAGCTTCCCACTTGGCAATTACTTGGAGCTCCATGCCGATTAAGTGATCACGACGTGCCATTTTTTTGGCAGGCGCATAAGTGTCTTCTTTCTGCACATTATTCATGTTGTCCGTCACGTTCTCCATGATACGGCAGTCGGGGGGCTTACGGCCAGTCAGAATCGGCTTTGACGCCACCATGAGCAGTTTACCTACATAAGAGCAAATCTAGTTAAAGAACATACTTTACAAAAACTACTATTCTTTCTTAATTGATTATTTTGGGATCCAGGTTTGAGGTATTTTTATTGACTAAAATGATTTAGTTTGTATCATGAAATGCATATTAACTTAGTGAAAGGGTTGAATCCGAATGGTGCAGACGCTCGGCTCGAGCTCCCACATCGTTATTGTATCGTCTTAGGAGTATACAGCATTGAGGACTTCACCAGCAATACAAAGCAGTGCGACGGGCTGAAGATGCCACACAAACCCGTTCAGTACACTTTATGTAACGGGGTGTATCGTTACTTAAAATTAACACTTAAAGCTTGTTGATAAATATATTATCTAAAAGGTAGATAATATTTGGAGGATACTATTTTAAATAGTAATGTTCAGAAATCTTATCCATAAATAGGTATAGGCCATTATATATATTTATCCCGCAGACTAATCAACTGTAGATGTAAACAAAAGAGAGAGACAGATAAGATAAGAT
>NC_090610.1:15610156-15667523 GCF_004359215.1 Bremia lactucae
CAGTCTTTGAGCGTAAGAAAATTTCCCATCGATTTCGACATCTTCTTACCGTCTACTTGAACATGACCATTCGTAAAAAAGCCTCGCGGCCACTTGGACGGATCGTCTCGCCAGATTTCTACGTGGTTGTACAGACACATCGACAAGTGATTGCGAATCAAGTCCTTGCCAGACGCACGGACGTCAACAGGGTACCAGTATTCAAATTCGTCCCGAAATTGTTTCAGAACATCAAGAGGGATCGTCGACTCAGTGGGGGGCGATGCCTTAAGAAAAATGTAGTCAAAAACCTCCTTGGTCATTTGCTCAGGCTTAATGCCGTGCGGTCCTAAAAGGGACCCGTCCAGATTGGCATGCAAATGGTGCGCGATAGTATAATACGCCATGTAAATAGTCGAATCGGTAAGTGACTCAACCACAAATTCGGGGTCCCAAGGAAGTCGCGTACCCAGACCAGACTGTCGGCATGGCGCCCACTCTTTCAGCCAACCAAGAGTCGATTTGTACTCACCTAGCGCCACTGGATTGTATGCGTTAAAGCTCTTCGGATCGCTTATGTGATCCATCACACGTTTTTTCCAGTCCTCTGCACCGTACGTCAAATACCACTGATCCAACTGCGCAACGACACACTCATCCCCACTTCGCGACATAACTAGAGACTCAGTCTCCCAGTATGGAATAGCGTGTCCAGCTTCCATTAACTCTTGGCGCATCACAGCCTTGGCATCGCACACCTTCTGACCTTTTTGGGAGCCAACAAGAAGCACACCTTCATAAAATCCTTTAAGGTATACAAGCTCCTTGGCCTTGGCCAATTTATCCTTGTCATTCTGCGAAACAATCTTCAACTCATTGCAAACTTTTTCAGCCGCCATGTCTCCAAAGCCCGGAATCTCAATAATGGGTACAGGCTCGTACGGTAGCACCATGTGGTCCGCGATGCCGAACTTTTTACGCAGAGCAGGCTTTTGTTTCAAGTCACGGAAGGCTGCAAAATCATCGGGCGAGTCGGACGGGACACTCATGACCACACCACTTCCCTTGCCCATCGAGATCGAAAGCAGCGGCAGTGTATATATCGTGTCGTACGGAGCTTTAGGAGACGATAATGGCAAACCAAGCAAGTCCCATCCCTTAAGCTCAAGTAAACACTCTTCTTTTCCCCAAACACGCGAGAATTCTTGGTGCGCCAAATTACGCGCCGCACGATGGCTCATTATAAGCACGTCATTGTCGTGATTGATCACAAAAGCACCATAGTCGCCCTCAGGCAGCACGAAACAATTTGTCTGGCCATAGAGCGTCTCAGGACGTAGCGTAGCCGCCGCCAGATACACCTTCTTACCAGCAAGAGTAGCTAATGAATTCGAAAAGGGTTCCTGTACACGAAGCTTGGCGAGCGTGTACTCCTGAGGGCCTATGCCTTCTCCAGACGCCCGGTCGTGGTCAGCACAACTCTGTCCATCCACAATGGAATAGACATTAGGCCGTTTGCCACGTACAATGCGTTTCTGTTCATTCAACTTGTTTAGTTGCCAAGTCACAAAGGCATTGTAGAACGGGTTGACGTCCGTCGTGATAAAAGAGCGACGCCAGTCAATCGTCATCCCAAAACGTTTAAGGTCAGCGATAGCGTGTGGAGGAAAGTATTGGAGCCAATGAAGCGGATTCTGAAACTTGAAAATTTCATTCTCAGGGATGTGTGAGATCTTAAGGATATCGTACTGATGCACGACACCGCCGGTCTTGGCTGCAGCTTTCGGTTTCTTTCCTTGCGCCTTATTCAAAGAATTTTCGATCGCATTTTCGAATTTTGTGGTAAGATCGCGTGAAAAGTCTGGCGGGTTGCCGAACTGCTCGAACTCACGCTTAAGCTTATTTGCGGCGGCTTGGATGGGCATCCCCGTGCAGTGGAAGCCAAAGGGGAAGATGACGTTTTCACCCTTCAAACGGTGATAGCGAGATGCAAATTCTACTTTCAGGAGTGTAAACAGGTGACCAACGTGCAAGTAGCCATTCATGTATGGAAATGGGAATGTGACCATGTACTTTGGCTTGCTCGAGTCGGGGTCCGATTCAAAGAGCTTTTCAGCTTCCCACTTGGCAATTACTTGGAGCTCCATGCCGATTAAGTGATCACGACGTGCCATTTTTTTGGCAGGCGCATAAGTGTCTTCTTTCTGCACATTATTCATGTTGTCCGTCACGTTCTCCATGATACGGCAGTCGGGGGGCTTACGGCCAGTCAGAATCGGCTTTGACGCCACCATGAGCAGTTTACCTACATAAGAGCAAATCTAGTTAAAGAACATACTTTACAAAAACTACTATTCTTTCTTAATTGATTATTTTGGGATCCAGGTTTGAGGTATTTTTATTGACTAAAATGATTTAGTTTGTATCATGAAATGCATATTAACTTAGTGAAAGGGTTGAATCCGAATGGTGCAGACGCTCGGCTCGAGCTCCCACATCGTTATTGTATCGTCTTAGGAGTATACAGCATTGAGGACTTCACCAGCAATACAAAGCAGTGCGACGGGCTGAAGATGCCACACAAACCCGTTCAGTACACTTTATGTAACGGGGTGTATCGTTACTTAAAATTAACACTTAAAGCTTGTTGATAAATATATTATCTAAAAGGTAGATAATATTTGGAGGATACTATTTTAAATAGTAATGTTCAGAAATCTTATCCATAAATAGGTATAGGCCATTATATATATTTATCCCGCAGACTAATCAACTGTAGATGTAAACAAAAGAGAGAGACAGATAAGATGTGATAAGATAAGATAAGATTTCAATTGCATGTTTAGTATTAGTTTATAATTAGTTCAAGTTAACA
The DNA here is from genome assembly GCF_004359215.1 of Bremia lactucae. Taxonomy (NCBI): domain Eukaryota; phylum Oomycota; class Peronosporomycetes; order Peronosporales; family Peronosporaceae; genus Bremia; species Bremia lactucae. Next base: position 15,613,011 of record NC_090610.1, read on the forward strand.
GATAGAAAGAAGAGATACTTAATTATATTAACACTTTTCATCTTACCCTCCTTAAGCTAGTTACCTTAAAGATATGTCTTCCTCTGCACGTACTAGTGTACGTGAAATAATGTAAGGCACCACTCGCAACTGAAGAAGTGCGAAGTGGACTCAACTGAAGCAGTACAAGTGGTATTGTCCCTTTTCACTTAGTAGGACTTTGTCGTCCGTCCAGGGACACATTTGCTTGTTGTCAGGTGGACTTTGTCAATGATTTGGGAATTCTCTTGATGTTGTCGTCATTAGGGCGCTTTGTCTCTTCGACGCTTTGCTGTCGCATTCCCTCAATCAAATTTGGCAGGTCGTGCCAAAACTTGGGCATTGGGCCTTAAGTTGCGCGATTCATACGTCTTTGAGTCGCTAGAGGCTTTTAAAGCCCGGCTCAAACAGACGATTGAAGTGCCAATTTTTGGCAGCGCTGGTTCTGCGCTTCTGATTCTCAAGAAGCGAGGTTATGTTTTCGCGTATGCCAGGTCATGGGTTCTGGACCTCATAACTCGTGTCGTCTTGGAGGACGTTGATTACGGTGTTCTTGAGGCTTTCTGATGCTAAAGTCCTCCTGTTCCGCAACGGATATTGCTTCTTCAAGCGTATCCAGTTCCAAGCGGAACAGGTGAGTCCTTACGGGAGAAGAGGCACCTCAAGCTGTGGAACCGCATAAGAACATTTGTAGAAGTTTATGTGCGGAAGCACGAATTATTTACGTTCGGCCTGTCCCCTACGCACAATGCGTAAAGCTCGCAAGAGCACCAACTCCAACCTATACCACAAATCTGGCACGGTGCGAGAAAACGTCGAAATCCATTAGGTGCGGTGCGCCCTACCTAGGCTCTGTCAACTTCTTGGAGGTGAGAGTTAACAGGACCTAGTCCAATTAGCTCGGCGCGTAATGGCGTGGGGCGTGATTTAAAGCCTGGCTTGTTAGTCGCTCAAGCGACTGTGAAGGGCTTTGATAAGCCAAGGTCACTTTTAAATTGACTCAGGAGTATCTTGCAATTATGCTCGACATCTTTCCCTTTAGAAGAATCAACAGTATGTTATGTTGAGGCGCTTAAAGCGCATGAAAGTGATACAATCACTGTTCGTTTAGCGACTGGGACTCGTGTCACTGTTCCTAAAGTTTAATTGAACTAAGGAAAGAAGTTTCTGGACTTTGACAGTGTGGAACGCTGTCTCGTCCTTGATTTGGACTCGAGATATGATTTCATCCTTGGTATGGCCTGGCTTGAACGCCATGAGCGATGAATCGATTGGAGGTCTAAGACTTTAGGCGCAACGCGCAATGTTTCTAGCGAAGCTCTGGAGTGTCATGAACCCACCTTTATTAGGCAACAAAAGCGCTATTGGCGCGAATGACTGATTAAACTGTCAGTGTTTTAGACATTGGAATGTCCGAGTTAATAAACTTCAATGTTAGAAACATTAATTCTGAGCCCAACTTAGAGAAAGGAGGTGGAACGGCACGTGCTCCGTCGAGTGACACTCGATGTAATAACGATACACTGAATGGTGAAAGCATTGCTGGCCTAAGGCCGAGTCATCAAGGGTGTAATATCCCTGAGATACGTGGAGTGGCACGTCTAAGTCCACCGAGTATGGTCGGTCGATGTGGCACCATACTGAGTGTCAGTAGTGACTTGTCGGATGTCGAATTAGACACCAGCTCTGGTATAGTTGGCCTTGCGGCAATTCCTTTGTTACATGCTCTTTTAGGGCTAGACGATTCCATTGATGAGTGCGGTCGAGCCTTAAAAGCTGGTGACTTATCTGAGATGGTGGTCATTCGACCAACGATTGAGCTAAACTCATCGTAATTTCTGGACGAAGCTGTCCTGGATGACACAAAAGCTGCACTTAGTGCGCGGAGTGGGTCATCGATCCTTAAAGATCCTACCAATCCATTCCTTGATTAGGGAATTCCAAGATTGGTATGCACCAACACCATCTGCTTACCCCCGAATGGAGGCGTCCGTCATGAAATTGACTTGGTCCCGGAATTCAAAGATTGTGCCACACGACGGTGGCCTTAACCAAGGGAACAGAGTGAAGTCATTAACGATTTCTTCCGTGCTAAGCACGAGGCTGGAATGGTACGATAAAGCAAATCTCCCGCGTATTGTACATCCTTATAATAGGCTTAATGCTGCCACTATACCAGCACAAACCCCCATTACTAGAAGAAATGTTCTTCAGAGCAAATTGGTGGGATGTACAATGTACAATGTACAGTGCAATTGACTTAGTCAATCATTATTATTAACTGCTCATGCGAGCAATGATAACCCGCTTACAGCGATTAGCACCCCAAGCGGTATGCTATGTAAGTGGTTGGTTGTGCCCTGGCAACATTTAATCGTACAGTGACTCAACTGTTCCGCCCTCATCGAGGTTATGCACAGACTGATTTTGATGACATTTTTGTTCATAGTCGTGCGGAGCAGGGTCGATCGGGTGTGGAAACCATAAAGACTATTTGCGGGCTCGCACAAATATTGTTTGCAAATGCATCTAAATGCATTTTTGGCGCGGAAGAAATTTCTTTCTTAGGGTGCTTCATTGGAAAGCGAGGCCTCAAAGCGGATCCCGCTAAGATAAAAGCCATAGTAGATTGGCCGGATCCTAAAACCAAAAGGGTTTGCGTAAGTGGTTGGGTCTCGTCAATTATTAACACAAATATAGCGAAATTGCGCTGATAAGGCTAGGCTATTATCTAATCTCCTTAAAAGGATACAGAATGGTGCTGGACTAGCACCGAAAATAATGCTTTTCGAGCAGTCAAGGATAGTCTTATCCTTGCCTCGATTCTAGCACTGCCAAACCTAAATTGGCCTCTCAGTGTCGTCTGTGACGCATCAGATTTTGCCATTGGCAGTGCTCTGTTACAAACAGATGTTGATGGGCATGAACGTGTTATTGCGTTCGAGTCTAGACAGCTTAAAGCTGCGGAAAAGAATTACCCAGTTCATGACAAAGAGTTACTTGCTCTGAAGTATGCTCTCGACAAATTCAGGGTTCATCTGCTCGGCTCTAAGCCGTTTGTGATATATACAGATCACGCGCTATTACGCACTGCGACTAAGTCGCCCCATCTCTCACTGAGAATGGCCCGATGGTTATCCGATTTTGCCAAATACAATTTCGAGGTTAAGTATAAGCCTGGCAAGCTGAATGCTTTGACTGATGCGTTATCACACAGGCCGAATTATGAGCTCTCTCATTTTACGACTATAATGCCACCTATTACTGAATTAATCCGTTCGGCTTACGCCAAGGATGAACAGTTTGGAGCTCTCCTACGAGCTCTAAAGAGCACTGAATCGGGTTTTAATTTGTCGGCATGTTCGCGTGCAAGGTGACATCGATTATCTATCGAAAACGACCTGTTGCTTTATTGCACGGACATCGCAGACCCTCCGCGCGTCGTTGCTCCTCATGATGAGGATTTAAAGTACCGAATCCGCTATGAGGTACACGATACTGTCTTGGTGGTCATCTCGGTAGAGAAAGACCTACGGCTCTGTAAGGTACATTTATTGGTGGTCAAATTTGACATATGGGTCAGCACATACATTCGCACATGCAAAACTTTCCAACGGGTCAAACCCTCGGCACATGCTGCTGGACCACTGGAAAGTCTGCCCGTACCCACAGGGTGGTGGGAGTCGATTAGTATGGATTTTGTTTTTGGCCTACCGAAAGATTCGGCCGGTAACACAGGCATAGTGGTCTTTGTTCACCGATTGAGCAAAATGGCTCACTTAGCGGCTGTGCCGGATACCATTGATGGTGAAGGTACATTGAAGCTGTTCATCGATCGCGGGTTTAAGCAACACGGTGTGCCAGCGGCAATTGTCTCTGATTGAGACCCCCGTTTTACGGGTAAATTTTGTAGATCGATTTCCGAGTACTTGGCACCAGATTGGACATGTCTAACGCGGACCATCCGGAGACCGTTGGTCAAATTGAACGCGTCATCCGCGTCGTTGAAGACGTCTTACGCAGTGTGTGTGCTCAGATACCAAAACGCTGGAGCTCAATGCTCCCAGGGGTGAAATTTGTTTAAAAAACGCTGTTTGTGCCTCTCCAGGCTACACTCCGTTCTACATCAAAGGTCTCACCCACCCACGCGTTCTGTTAAAGATCCCACTACGTTGCTCACGGCTTGGTGGGGGGAAATTAGCCGATAGGCTTGCTGATATCAGCCTTGTTACCGTTCGGAAACAAGTAAGCGAGTTTCTCGCGACGCGATTTACTGTCTTAAGACATGTAAGGGATACGATGGCCGATAGCCAATACAAACAAAAAGAACAAGCAGATGCCAAGGCAGAAGCTGTGTTAATTCTGATATGGTCGGAAACCGAGTTTTATTAAACGCTAGGAACCTACCTGCTAACTTGGTTTCCGCGGTCTTCAAGACCGAATTGCGCCCGTGCTTTATTGGACCATTTACGGTAGTGGCCAAGAAGGGCCTAGCTTACACGCTAAATCGTCCTAGCAAGCTGCGTACATATCCAGTGTCTTACATTGGCTTGCTTAAGCCATATCGAGACTCTTCCCACGTGGACTTAAAAGCGCTTGCGCCGAGACAGACGGTCGTGCCACAGATTGCTGCATCCTTACCAGGATGTCCAGCTGGCCCTCTAAAGGAGGTAGTTGACGCTCCAGCAGAGAAAGATGGTTCTGAACCGCCTCAAATGAGCTCTCAATCTGAGCAAGGCTCTCACGAAGAAGTTCCACCTCGTGCTTTAGAACATAAATTGCTTCCGTCGAGATTTTGGTCCCCTCCCGCGCTGCTTGATGCGCGGGGGAACTTTCACGTGGAGAAACCTTTACAGCGACGTCGTCGTGTGGGCCAATACCAGTATCTGATGAAGTGGCTGGGGTACCCCTCTTCTGAAAACTCTTGGGAGTTTGGGGTACCTCTTCGGCAAGATTGCCCATACGCCGTGGACGTATTTGAGCGCAAAGCTGAACTTCAACTCGCGTCAAACGACGCTTCCCACCACAAGAAGTGATATAGGTGGACTTATAGCCTCAGTGCAGCTTCGATCCATGGTTGCACGGCTAACCAAAGCACTGAAATTTCGGCTAGGCCTTTTTTGTTTCGTAAGATAATTGCCGGACGTAGCTGGCCTTTGGCCTTAAGCTTGGTGAATTCGGAGCGAAGCTTTCTTTTTAACCGAACATCAGCCATATCCACAGACTCTCTAATATTCCAAATATTGCGGAGGCGGCGGGCCCGATGGACCCAACGGAAATTTTTTTGGTCTCTCTTTGATTCGTTTCGAAACAAAGCGATCGGAATTTTACTCATTGAGGTCACCGAGCCCCACGTTCCTGATCATGCAAACGCGTTAGATACTGACTTCACGTCATTACTTTTGGCGTAAGGTATCGCTCACGAAGAGCGTCGCGAGCAGCGAGCTCCTCCAGCGTCCTCGCCGTGAGAATAATGATCCAGATGGCCAACTGAGACGCGGGATCTCTTTGTTACGCTCTTCCACATTAAATGGACTGAATCTGTATTGACTATGAGCTTTAGCTTTTGCTATTCCTGCAGCTCGACGACGAGCCTGTTCCTCTATGAGGATTGCCCGCACTTGGTGTTCATCTAGCGGATTCGTAATAATGTTGGAATTAGGTCCCGTGTCCTGCTCAATGCAGTTAAGAGATCGGCAGCACCACGTTCTGGGAACGGATTTGTGGCCCGCCTACGTTCAACCGGAGGAAAAAGCGTGTTAGAGCGACGCTCTTTTCCCTCATCCTCTGATGGAGATTGACTTTCATAGTCCACCGTTCTGCTAAAAGTCTGTGACTCACGCATAATTGTCATGGACAAAGGAAAGCAAAACACAACCAAACGGTTAGCTGTTTATGTTCTAAAACCTCAAAGAGGAAATGAAGCGAATGTTGTCACTCGGTGTCAACAGTCTGATGGGGAGGGTGTAATGGGGCGCACAATGGGTAAAGAATCGTTGTTATGGTACATTGACTTATGGGTAAAACACCCTTTTTGTAACGGGGCACCTTTCACTAGTACTGATCAGTACAGTTTGAGTATAGTGTAGGTAGGGTGCCTCGAAACTTCACGTACGCACGAGTACAGAGGAAGATTTATAAGTAGCTAAGGATCTTCAGCTACGAAAGGTAATTCAATGGATTTAGAATTAGGGAAAAGTAAAACTAATAATTTAATCAATTTCCTACGTAAGATCTTCTATCTACTACTGAATTTATTATATTAATATCTAAATAGTATGGCGCCTCCATGCGCACCACCCAATCGTGTCTTGAAACAATTGGGGGATTCATTTAGACCTAAATCAACCAACTAATTGAGTTAATGTCTTATTGCATCAAAAATATCAAATTTGGTATTTTTGGAGCTATTTCAGTCAAATTTAATATAAATAATTAATTTGTACTTCTTTGCTTATTTCCTCTTATACGAAATTATACTTATGTAACGGGACACCCCGTTACATCCCCCCCCTTAAGCAGCAGTAACTATAGTGATTGATATAGGGTGACAGGAAAGATTATTAAGTCTTGTGCAATTGCACGAATCTTCTCTGGATCCGCACCGATTCCACCCTTTGCAATGGAACATCCTTAAAAGGGAATCTCTTTCGCCCCAAAGAGGCACTTGTTGATGCTCGCAAAAAGTCGATTCTCGCGCATACACATCAACACCGCTCGAAGTGCTCGACATGTACCTGAACATCCGTTTTATCCCCTTCCGCCTTGCTGTAAACGAATATATCGTCGAAATACGTCTGCGCGAAGTGCCGCATAGGCCGATAGAGTTGCGTCACCAGCCTGCTAAACGTAGCTGGTGCGCTGGAAAGCCCCTGGGGCATGACCAACCATTCCACTGGGAGTGTTCACTGCTGCGAGAGAAATGTCTGATTCCGTCATGAGGAGTTGATAATAGCCGTCGACCATGTCGAGCGCGCTAAAATACTGCATTCGGCCATGTTGTTCTGCAACACATCCTTCCGAGGATTTGGCGTAGACGCCGCAACTGTGACCGTATTTAGCGTGTTAACAGCATGACCCATGCGCCATTTCCCATTGGGTTTACGCACACAAAACGTCGGCGACGAATGTGGTGATTTTAACTATCGGACAAAACCCGCTGTGTGCTTTTCCGCAAAGAATCCGTCAATAGCGTCCACTTGCTCCTTGAGCAGCGGCCGTTGGCGCGTCGCACTTTGTACCCGGCTCCAGATCAATCTCATGGCGTACACCCCGATCCGGAGGTAACACCGAGGGAGGGTCATCCGAGACCACATCCGAAAACTCCTTCAACAGAGGATAAATATAATCCCTTCGATCCTTTAGGATGGCCGAGCCGTACCTCTTCTGACGATGAGCCTTGCTCTCCTCGTCCAATACATCCGGGTCCATGACCGAAGAGGTGTTCAACTCCACAGACAACGCTTCGCGACGTATAAGGACCACATCTTCTACGATCCCTCCTTGAGATCCGCTAGGAATGCTGTTTGGGATATCTCCTCAAGCTCGTACAATACTTCGAGCTTAGGAAGCGGTTCCACCGCAATCCCGTCCATGTCATGTCGATCCGCGACTATGATCTCCAATTCAGGAGCTGAACCAGCCTCATCTTGTGCGTATCGCCGTGCTTTTACGCCTTCTTGTGCGGGAACTGAGCCAGTCTCACCGCCTTGTACGCGCTGTCCAACAACTACGATTTCCTGCGACAAGGTGAGCCCAACTTTGCCACGTGCGCGTCGCCCAGCCACTGCGTCTTCCTGGGTGGAGACTAACTCAGCCTCACCACCCTTCAGGCGTCGTCCAACGATTTCCTGTGAAGAAGTGAACCCATCTTCTTCACGTGCGCGTCGCACAGCGACTGCGTCTTCCTGGGTGGAGACTGACCCAGCCTCACCACTCTTTACGCGTTGTCCAACGACTGCTATTTCCTGAAAAGGAGAGAGCCCATTTTCTTCACGTGGCCACATCTTTACCGCTTGCGCAACCCCCCACGGTTACATATTTCGGTGAAGGAGGAAATGCATCTCTTTCATTAACGTGTCGCCGAGCGACATCGCCTTCTTGAGTAATAGTGACTGTAGCACTATTCTGTGCGCAGCCGCACACAGTTGCGACTTCCGATAACAGAGTAAACACGACTCTTCATTTGCGCGTCGCACAGCGACAGCGACTTCACTACCGCTTGCGCAACCACCCTCGATCGCGACTTCCTTTGTGGAGGCTGACCAAGCTTCAGCACCTACTGAGGCTCCAGTCGATACTCGACGGCCTTCTTCATGTCGCCTCCGCCGACCCGGCAAAGAGGCGCTCCGAGCGTGGAATGCGATGTTCGTGCACAAAATCATCGCGTGACGAGGAGGGGGCATTACCCACCAGGGCTCGTTCCACAAGTGATTTGTGACTAGCACCCATGGTGCGACTACGTCAGTCGATCCATGGCTCATGCTTCATAAGCCATCGCATCTCATCTTCAGAGTCAAACTCATCAAATTTGATTATTAAGAATAACAAAACCTTACGAGTCGATCCGATCGATCCTATCGCTAGCGAACGGACACCTTGCTGTTGCTCTTCGAGCCTTCAATAGCCTTGGCGTACAACGCTTGAATTTTCTCCACAGTGGCGCCCGAGTCAATCAAGACCGTCATGGAGTCTTCGTACCCCTTTTCCTTAGCGGTAACCACCACCAAGTTTGACCGCACAGCGGTCACAGTCGAACACAACAGTGTTATCGCGGGACTTGTTCTCCAGGAAGAGGAGAAGGCAATCGTCCTCTTTTCTTTAGAGAGAGTGACCTCCCAGTAGGACGTCCCGCGCCTACTGTGATACTTCGTTTTCCGTCTCTACAACGCTCACTGGGTTCAGATTTTGCTTTGTCGAAGCAGGCTTGCCATGGACGACCTTCCATGGGTTCTTGGGGGCAGTTTCTGCGATAATGAACAAGCGCATTACACCCGAAACAGCGGCACCGGCCTTCAAATTTCCCCAGCACGGACGCGCTGTTCGGCCGATGATATCTTCATGGGGGTGAAGCCTTCGGCGAATTGCGTCGATCCGACGTGGCCCTGGGCTGATCTCGTGCAGTGGTCTTCCAATAAAGCTTTTTGCACAGCTTTGTTGAACGTAGTCGCTTGGCGGCGAAAGAGTTCATAGCGAACAGGACCGACTGGGACACCGTCCATGATCACCGTGACCTTTACTTCTTCCGACAGCGGAGCCCCGGCCATGGCGGCCTTCAAATTTTGATGCTACATGGTATAGTCCGGTAGGACCGGTTTCCTTGCTTGCTTCGCAAGAACAACGACCGATGACGGTAGCCCACGTTGGCGGTCAGAAATATCGTTCGCATCTCCTGAGCCATGAACTCCCACGAGACAAAGTATCCCGGAGTAGACGTCTCCTTGGCCATAGCCTACACCCTTGCCCGACCTCCCAGGTTCGAAAGGGCAAAGGCCACTTGAGACCTCGCGTCGCGAATCTGGCCTGCGCTCAGCGCAATCTTGATCTCCCGGATCCAGAAGACCAAGCTATCCGCTTCCTTTCCGTCCAACGCGGGAACGCGATCTTCCCAGGCTTCGACTTATCTGAACGCTGCGTATACGACGCCGGCGTCGAAGAGGCGCCCAGTGCCTCCGCTCTCACTGCCGTACGTGCGGCATCTTGCGTCGCCGTACTCACGTAAGCAATGAGAGAAGATTCGTAGCGCTCAATAGCGCTCAACTCGAGCCCTTTGTTGGTCGGCAGTCAGGGAAGGGAACCCGACAAAAAACTCCCCGCCTAACAGGCTGACCATCCTTTCAAGCGTCGCCCAATGTGTAACGGGGTGTATCGTTATATGAAATTAACACTTAAAAGGTTGTTAATTAATATGTTATCTAAAAGGTAGATAAAATTTGGAGGATATTACTTTATACAGTAATGTTCAGAATTCTTATCCATAAATAGATTATATCTATTATTCCGCAGACTAATCAGCTGTAGAGATAAACAAAAGAGAGAAACAGATAAGATAAGAATTTAATTGCATGTTTCGTATTAGATTATAATTGAGTAAGCATTTACAAGATAGAAAGAGAGACACTTAATTATATTAATACAGTTTTCATTTTACCCTCTTTAAGCTAGTTACCTTAAAGAGAAGTCTTCCTCTGCACTTACTAGTGTACGTGAAATAACGAAAGGCACTACTCGCAACTGAAGCAGTGCGAAGTGGACTTGTACTGAAGCAGTACAAGTCGTAGTGCCCCGTTACACCTGGTAGCACTTGTAGTCCGTCCAAGGACCACATTTTCCTACATTTAACATGGACATGTTAGATGATAGTGGGAATACGCATCACGTTTCCCGTGAAAGCTACTCCTTTTTAAGCGATATAGAAAGAAGTGCGGTCGAACGAATGAGTTCGACCGTAGGAAACGATGCAATTTTGGCAATGCTGTCCAATTGGACAGAGATGCCCTCCATTCAGCCATTGCCAAATTCATACAACATGAACTTGACGAGATGAAGGAGAAAGTAGCCTTGCTGAATCAGCAAGGCTCTCAAGAGGTAGAACTGTTGAGGTTACAACAGGTACAGACCCCTGTACCTGGGATGATGCAAACGCGTCGTCCCGAAACTTTAAAGATTGACATCTTTAAGTATAGGGGAGTCGAAGAAGACTTCCTCTTGAGATGGTTTTTCGAGTTGGACGATGCCATAACGGCACGTCACATCATCGACGAGCAAATGCAAGTCGCATTCGCTCAATCAAATTTGGCAGGTCGTGCCAAAACTTGGGCATTGGGCCTTAAGTTGCGCGACCCATACATCTTTGAGTCGCAAGAGGCTTTTTAAGCCCGGCTCAAACAGACGTTTGTACCACCAAGGGCTGAGTTCAGAGCTTGTTCAGAGCTTCTGAAACTCAAGCAAGGCAAGCGTGATATTCACGCATATGCCCAGCACATACGACTCTTAGCGAGTTGTATAACAAATAACCTAGTTCATGAACACACGTTAATTACGGTGTTCACGCAAGCTCTTACGGATGGTCCTTCCTCAACGAGCTTAGATCCGTGGGTTCCGGTCTATTAGACGGTACCCATGTGCTCGAAGAGCTTGTTCGGTACACGGGCGTGCTAACTTGGTCAGACACATAGTCGAACTCAGCGCGTAGTGCTATGGCAACTGCCTCTTCGAAATAGCAGAATTAGATCGGAATAATTCCGTTCGGTAAACGCCCTCATGAAGACCCCCCATAAAAACTGTTACGACAATGGCTTCTTGCACCGGGTCTTGATGCATGAATGCAATGAGAGTTTAAACTCCTGGATATAGTCTTCTAGGGTTCGTTTACCCTGTCGAGTCGCTATGAGCCGCGATTGCATGCGAAAAGCCTGATCAGGCGGTGCAAACATGCTGGCCAATTGCTGAGAGAAATGCGTCATTTATGGACGTGCTGCGCGATAGTGTCTACTCCATGGCTCTACCTCCGAGTTAGGAAATGGCAATAGCCACCTTTTGCCGTTATGTTAAGAACAAGGCTGAGTCAATAGACATCCAAAAAGGGAGGTTTTCTCACTGGATTCATATCGCATAAAGGCTTCAAGCCTTGCATGCAGGACCTCTGGTCCCTGGGATATAATGAACTTTACGTGTTCAAGCCCAAACTAAGTCTTGAGCTTGTCATACGCTATGCGTTGCGCCTCTGAAGTTCTGAAAACCCTTACTTTCAGTGAAGGCTTAGTCTTATAAAAATCAGGCGTAGATTGACTACAATTGCTACCAGGTGTAGCGGATCTACCTCGCTCCTAAAGTCAGAGGAAGACTTTTAGACTCAAAGAGTATCTTACTTCTATAGAAGTAATGGGTTCAACAACTTAGGAAGTCGTACAAGCTGTTACAGCTTAATAGATCCTGGTTCAAGGAACTTAGGGGTTCGTAGAACCAAGTGGCAACTACTGTTCAAGAGTATATACTGTAGAAAGGCTTATATCTCTTATAGATCAATGCGCAAGCCTTAAGAAGGCACTTAACGCTTTAAGATCAAAATATGAACTGCACTATGTATAATTATTCAGTTCAAAACCTTACCCTAGCTATTATAAAAATAGATTTCGGCCGCCAGATATAAATCTGGCGGCGACCACATTTGTTACCCATAACAAATCAAATTTTTTTTTTTGTAATTAACTATTTTAAATAGGATAAAAGAGTATTTTACTTATAAAGTAAATGTACGAAACAACAACGGTTCTCCAACCAATGTGTACTTCTAATGGGAAATAACACTTATGTAACGGGACACCCCGTTTCATCGCCACTTCTAACCAACAGTCACTATAGTGACTGATATAGGGTGACGGGAAATACTATTATGTCTTTCCCTGTAATATGCATTGTTGGTATTAATCAGAATACCGATTTTATATTCATTAATTGATTTTGACCAAAATTATAATGGCGACTTACAAGTCTCTGCGCGTGGCCGTGAGGCCGCAAAGCTGGCAGCTGCACGTATCAGTGCAGCTATTGGCAATGAAAACGTTTCAGTAGACGCTAATGTGCCTACTGCGGGGGATATGTCACCTCTTGCTCCCACTAGAGGTGACTGGGGAATGTCATCTGTTGATGACATTACGGGTGACGGGAACAAGTCACTTGCTACATTAATTGTAGGTGACTGGTTTAACTCACCTGCATGGCCCGACTCAGTGGCGACTGAGAAGGCCGCCGGATCACCTAAGGGCCGAGCCCGTAACACCTTTCGGTTCTAATGTGACTGCCAAAGAGGTGATGACGAGGTTGTTAAACTAGTCGGACCTTTTTGGTGGAGTCATCTGATGATGACTCCGTGGGCGATGATCACTCTGGTGACGTTAGTATGAGTCACCAGGAACTTAGTGGGCGCAAACAAAAGAGTGGTGCTGGTCGTGCTAGTTCGCATAACCAGGAAAGGAGTAATTTCAGGGATCGCTCAAAGGGCCAAGTTAACGTTAACGTTAACATGATTCAATAGGAGAGGGACCGTGATACGTTGCTGCTCGCTCCTGAAGAGAGGCCTTGGTTGCCCTCGAAGGATTACCTAATTCGTTGGTCTTGTATGTATAACGATCGATATCATATCCCGTTATTTGGTTCATCCAGGCTTCACAAGGTTGGTGAGGCTGAGAGTAAATTCTTCATCGATGCCTTTTCCGGCATCGGTGGTACTCTTCTATGCGGGCAAAGGATGTCAAACTTTGTTCCAAGCTTGAATAGCCTTTGTATAGAACGTAGGCCGTGAGGTTTGGCTTGACAAATATAAAATGCTTTCCGCGAACGATTCGAGAAACGGACCGTAGTCGGTGCACGCTATAATTTGCACCGTTTGTCTCGAGAGGCAGAAATTTTCTTGCCTCTCGTGGGGGGACTCATGCCAATGTTTTTTCAAGGGTGCAGGTCATGCCCCAAACGAAGCATATTCCATCAAATATCCTCATTGGAGGACGCTCATCGCTTACGAGATGCGTCAAGGATTTTGGAACCTCCAATCCTTTTACGAGCGTGAGAAGCGCTTGTTCTCCGATGGACCTTCTGTTGAGGAGGATGGGTCTCCTCGTACTGCAAGACAAGAACCGAAATATCCAACATGAGTTGGGAACGAGATTCCCAACTATCATGTGATGGTGAATACCCTCGCTAACGAACGAGATAACTCGTTCAAACCCCCTTTACCTCACTGCGGTTCGAGAAGCTTTCAACAAGAAAATACTTCTCACCACTCGAATCCGTCAAAAAATCTGGATGGGAGGAGAGATCGGGTTCGCTTCGTTTGACGAACACGATTCAACATCGTGATTTGAATTACTCGATTTATTATTTAAGGGAGGACATTGATCACGAGCGATCCCATCGCCGTGAATTAGCGGTGACGGTCCATAATGTTTCTCATGAACAGTTGAGAAATTGAGCGGAGGTTGCGACTGATCAGTTGGCGAACGAAAGGACACATCAGTCGCTTCAAAACGAGCTGCTGACAGCTCGTCAAAAAATCTCTTCCTTGGAGGCAATAGTGGAACGTCTTGTTCAAAAGAGTCAGACCCTGTTCCGAGACAATAAGTCTTTGGCTCGGAACCATCAGGCTTTGGCGGATGCCCTGGACCGTTCCGGTGTAATCCGGAATTGGAAGAAGCCTCGTACTAATGGTACGGGCGGAGACGCCCAACATAAAGCGTAGGATGCGTACACATATTACGAGGCAGCCCGATCGTGTATGCATTGCCTTGGCGATGTAATACACGAAACGGACCGATATACATGGGCAGTAATTTATTACTACCCACATTCGTCACTACGTGTTCTGGTAGTTTATTGTAGACAATAGGACTAGGTCATTTACACTGTATGAAAGTATGTTTGCATTTCCAATTTTGTCAGAGTTCCGTTTCTGTAAGTCGACCGCATCAGCGAATGAATCCTGTACGAAACGGACCACTGTTTCCCTAGCCAACAGGAAATCAGCTGCTGAATCGGTTTTATTTTTGTTTTCTGTGCGATCGGCTTGCACTGCGGAGGTATTATTTTCTTTATTAGTAAGAGCATTGTCGTTCTCATTAATAATATTGTTTTCGACGCTGAGTCTTTCAGCATCGTTGTCAAAGTCAGTATTAGAATTATTGTAATTATTAAGTTTGTCCACTTCAATGTTAATTAAATCAACATTGTATCCTTCGCATTGACCTTAGTGCTAATGCGTGATAAACAAGAGCTAAAAAGTTTTTTGTTCGAGCGAGTCCCCCCCTTCTTGAATAAGAGTCACTTTTAAGCAAGGTGGGTAAACGTGGGTGGCGTAAGCCATTCACGAAAAACGGTGTATACTTTGTAGAAGCATGCACTGAATTGTTGATGGCAAATTTCATCATTGGCAAGAACTCGCTCCAACTCTTAAAAGAGTGGACGTATCCGCGAAGTATCTCTTCGAGAATACGATATACCCGCTCCGTTTGCCCGTCTGTTCTAGAATGATCAGGAGTTGAGATTTTCAAGAGTGTTCCAACTGATTTGAACACAGTTTGCCACAGCTACACCGTGAATTTAGGGTCGATATGAGACCAGTTCGCGGGGTAGCAATGGAGTCGAAATTTCGCGTCAACAAAGACACGAGCACAGCCTTTGGCTGTGATCGACTCCGGTACTGCAACAAGATGTACCATCTTGCTGAAACGATAAAAAAAGTAATAATACCATTGTTCTTATGTTCGTCGTCGGGAAATCCGAAGACGAAGTCCATGGATACAGACTACCAACACTCTACTGGAACAGGCAGAGGTTGTAATGGAGCATGAGATGGAGCGCTGGGCTTCACCCGTTGACCAACTTCGCACGCACGTATGTGCCTGCGGACGAATTAATACTGGCGTGGCCAGTAGAAGTCGCGACTTATCGTGAGATAGGTCTTCTTACGTCCACGATGACCACTTATTGGCACTCATACATGATGTCTAAACGCAAACCATTGTGGGTGAGGATACGACACGACGTGTACCGCCTGTAATGACTGCGTAATACAGTAAACCACTGCGTGTTGAATATCGATCTGTTGAAGACCGATACAATTTCGACAATCCTTGTCAGGATTGTTATAAAGGATTTCTAAGGTAATCCATCAACCCTTTAAGAGTCTTATCTTCTTGACAAGCTCTTTTAGCGTCGTCGAGTAATGTCGACGACGAAACACTTATTGTTGCAACAGTGGCCTTATGCTCACTGTTGATTTGCGCAGCCGGCTCAAAATCGGGCCGGCGCGCAAGGACATCAGCGACGACATTAAATCGTCCTGGTTTTTACTCCACGGAGGATTTATACTCCGCAAAGAAAGACAACCATCTCGCCATTTTTTGCGAGAGATAAGGACTATTTACGGCCGTGCATAAAGACGCATGGTCCGTTTATCCCATGAGCGGTCTATCTCCCAAGAGACAGGCCCTAAACTTAGCCAGTGCGTATTTCATGGCTAGAAGTTCCTTGTCATGCGCTGGGTAGTTGCGTTCAGCTGATTGAAGTTAACGCGATTGATAACAAACAACGCGCTCTGCGCCGTCTGTGTCATATTGCTGTATTAAATGTGGCGGACGGAATAACGAAGTCAAAGCAGCAAGCAAGCTGGTGAAAAAGCACCCTGACTCCAAAATTTTGACGGAAATCTTACTGGCACTGTCCGAGCCTCCACTTTACACCAGTTTAAGAGAGCATACGACAGCTTCTGCAACCCAGACTGCATCGATGAAATTGACACAAGAACAGCGTGTGTAAGAGTTAAGAACATATTTCATACCAAATTTTGTTCTGCACGTAAATGTTGTTCGTCTTGTCTTAATTTATTCGTGTCAGTTGCGAAATTGAAGCACAACAACGACGTAGTGTGGAGCGAGCACATATGTCGTTTCAACAAAAGCTGGGGCGTGTGATTAAGCAAAGAAAACATTACAAGACACGGTGTAACCCACCAGAAGGCGAGCCGTGTAACGAGGCACTGCCGACTTGTACTGCTTCAATCCAAGTCAACTTCGCCCTGCCTCAGTGCGAGTGGTACCTCACGTCACTTCATGTACACTAGTACGTGCAGAGAAAGACTCTCTTTAAAACACTTGCTTTAAAGAGGGTTAAAAGATAACAGCATTTAATATAATTAAGTTCTTTTGTCTCTATCTATTTAATACTAACTTAATTATATACTAATAAAAAACATGTAATAAAGTCTTATCTCTCTCTCTCTTTGCGCGCGTCCAGCGGTGACAGAACCGCGGAAAATGTAGATATGACGGCCTATATCTACCAATGGATAAGCTTTCCGAATATTACTATGTAAAGTTATATCTTCCAAATGTTATCTACCTTTTAGATACTATATTAATTTATAACCTTGAAGTGTTAGTTTCATGTAACGATACACCCCGTTACAAGGGGCAGAATAACTACAGTGCCAAACGGATTATTGCTAATAAATTCCAACTCGTTAAGCAGACTATCCGATGGCTCTGCAAAGGTCCATAAGAGGGCTACAGTCATTACGACTGACGATCCAAGACCTGCGCCAATCGGCAATCCGACAAGATTTTACATGCAATCCACCCTTATTTTATACAGCAAGCTCGAAAGTTAGCCGGCCCGTATAGATGCATGCAAGATTAACAATCCTACCCGCTTCGTCTCCGAATAAAGAGCGAAGCTCAGCTCAAGTATAGTAGCGCTCGCATTGAATCAGCGACTTCAGGCGCCTTTCCGTCCAGCGTTCTCTCATATGCCTTCCGACGAGGTTGGCACGTAGTGAATCTCATTTTAGATTCTGTCCTCTACTCTCTTAGCTTGAACATTGCCTAGGCGCGTCGCAAGCTGTTTGCCATGCAAAGAAGTTATTTCTCTTCATGAAACTGAAACAGTGGGTTCCGGATCGGAATGCAGGTCCACAGTAAGAAATGACATAAATTATAGCGTTGTTAGCGCCTTTGGTCGTCATTATAAGGCTTGCAGTCGTCACTTTAATGCGCAAATCGACAGCGCCGTTGCAACTGCGGTCATACACAGAACAAAGCGTGCTAATAAAAAAGCAGCAACTTTTCGGGCTGCCATGATAGGTGGATTGGACAACGATGGTACACTGTGCCCAACTCTTTCGGCACGGTTTTTATAGTTTTTACGGCGCGGAGCTCAATTCGTGGTTGTATTTACGCTTCCTTTGTGTGTGTTGAAGTGACATTCACTCTAACTTTCCAAGCTAATCGTAACAATATGCCTTGTAGGCGTCGCAAGTGTCGAGCCGCACGAGGATGGAAAAGGAGCCCGCTGCGCAAGCACATAGTTGCATTATGAGTCAAGTGAAAGCATCGAACGTCGAGAGCCCTACGAAAGTGGCTGGTGTTGTGTCCACTGCCGAGCAAATCCAGGCTCTTCACATGACAACAAATGATGCGCTCCTTATTTTGTCAAGCGACACGGGTGGTGCGCTACGAGTTCCTGTAACTGGCGTTGGACTGGACGTCGGTGAGTCGTGCTCGACTGTCGAGTCCAACAGTCCGCTTTATCAGGACGTCCAGGTTAAGAGCTTTGACGGGGAAAAAAAAAAATTGGGCAGACCCAGTCACCCGGCCTGGCAGTACTTTATACGAGGCGAAAAGCGCAACCACTTTCATTACAATGCGTATTGCAGTTTCTGCCACGGCAATGGAGTGAAGTTTATGGCGGTGCGGGGAGTATCGGGCAACATGATTCGACACCTTCAAGAGTGCAAGTACTGCCCTGCTGACGTGGTAGCGCAACTTAAACTGGTTTGTGCTCGGAAGGATGCTGATAATTTTAGCAAGAGACACCTTATGTACACTCGAGGCGATAACGTGGTGGTGCAAGAAACTGCTTTGAAGAAGGCGCGACATTGTACAAATCGACATAATGAGTTGCCTTCTCGCGAGTCGAATTTTAAAGAACTAGGAATCAGTGCTGCTAAGACAAATGCTTTAACGAGCTTGCGGAATATCGACAATTTGATACCCAATGAGGCGCCATCACTATCTACTGAAACGGATGTGGAGCTTACGGTAGCCTCATCGTCATCAAGATCACTTAGTTCTGAGAGTTACTCCTTTTCATCACCAAAAGTAAATACGCATGCCGATCAAAGACTCTGGAGCACCGCAGGGAAGCATGAGCATTTTTGTAACTTAAATCTCGACGATGCGCCTCAAGAAAGCCAATCGTTGAAGCGGGAGATTATTACCAACGAAATGAGCCGTCTCCTGTTTTCGTCAACGCTTTCAGCGAGCCTGCCGTGGGATTGGGCGTGGTCAGAGCCATCAGCATCTTTGTTTGGGAAATTGCATGCGAAAGTAGAATGTCCTAGTGCTAAGCTCCTGTCAACAATTGGAAACACATCACATGAAGAGCAGATTGTAAAGATGATCGATGAACAAGTCGGTGTTTCTCTGGCTGTGAGCTGGTGGGCGGCGAAATACCCGAGGACAAATTTTGTACTGCTTTCCCTCATAAATGCCCTTGGTGAAGCAACTTGCTGGGAAGTCTTTGATATGGGATTCGAAGACATCGGACCTGACGCTTTTGCCGTTACTATTAAACGCAATTTATCGGACATGCTTAGACGAAAAATTCATGTGATTAATATTGTTACAAACACTGCATTTGCATACGCCGCTTCTCGACTTGCTGTCAATTCAACTGAGGGGACAAGTATAGCCATTCCAGTTCTACCATGCTTTACCCAAGTATTGCAGACGTTGCTAGGTGTCGTATTAACAGGATCCACCAGCTCGGCAAAAGCGATTGGCGAATTGATCGAGCTTATTCAAACATTTTCAAATCCTAGCATGCTATACTTGCTGCGACGTGAGTGTGGTGATCCAAGCGCCGAGCTGCATGCACCTACACAGCATCAGTGGCACTCCTTTATTGAAGCTATTGATTCCGTTCAGCAATATAAAGACATGATAAAGGTAATCTCTTTAAAGTTTATCCAAGCAACTTCCAATTTGAAAGTTTTGCCAGGGAGAGCTTCAGATAAGTCAATGTTTGCAAACTTATCAGAAAATATTGTGGGCGATGTGGCAGAGTCCGGGCATTCGGGATCTGTTCTACTTATGGTTCAAAATGCAAAATTTTGGGATATGATAGCGGCGCTTAGTGAGCTAGTGTCGCCTATCAAGGAGACTTATAAAATAATGAGTGGCGGTCATATGTCCTCATTTCCGTTATCCGATATTTGCTATCAATTCGGGAGGATGCACCAGCAGTATAGAGATATCTTATCAGACTGGGAAGACACTGCGAATGGCGATCAGTTTGTCAAACAGCTACATTATTTGCTTCGGACGGTAAATGACACGTGGAAACTTTATGACGGATCCTTAATGGTACTTGGATATACATTTAATTACAACCTAAAGCTCCAACATTTTGCCCGCCATCACTCCTCCCTCCAGTGGCTCTCAGTTGGAATGTACGCAAAGCGTTGCTTCCGCAATTGGTTTTGCGAGGCATCGTCAATACGAAATCCATCGCGCCTGCTGGGCTTGAGTAATGAAGCTGTTGCTCAATTTATGGAGGATATTTTGGCATTCAAGGAACACAAGAATCCCTTTGATTTTGAGTCAACGAACGATTTTGAGAATCCAAAATTGTTTTATATGCTCATATCAGAGTCGCATCCGTTGATGCACATGTTTGGATCCAGGCTATTTAGTTTTGTGACGAGCACTCCATATTTAGGCAGTGTGCTTTCGAATATGTGTTTTATCCCGTCTGCACCCTCGACAACTTGTCCCCAGCATACTTTGATGCCGCTGCTGAAAATGAAGCTTTTTTTTCAAACAGCACAGCGGCCTTTAAAGGACATGCTTAAATTTATAAATTTTAACAGGCCAATGGCATCCATGACTGCTGCTGATTTGCATCCGCAACATCTTAATTCAATGTCAGACGCTGATGTTGCGGGCGCACCGATTCTTCATTCAACTGGAGAACCAGAAATGGGGACAATTGATGTTGGTCAATTATGCAATAAATTCCAATGGGAGCTGTTAGCGAAAGAATGGAAAACACATTGGATTAAAGAGATTGAAATGAGCGAGCTGCTGCGTTACCCACCTGTTCAAGACACAAATCTCACGCTCGATCAGATTTTTAAGAAGGGGTTGCCATCCCGGCTGCAGCCTTTCGACCAAAATAACAATTTTGTTGACGTTTAATAGCAATTCAAAGTTCTTGCAATGTTTGTCTTCAAATATTTCGGAATGTAACGGGGAGTCCGTTACATAAATATTAATTTTGTGAAATAACAAGCATTATTTTTGTAACGGGGTGTATCGTTACATGAAATTAACACTTAAAGGTTGTTAATTAATATATTATCTAAACGGTAGATAATATTTGGAGGATATTACTTTATATAGTAATATTCAGAATTTTATCCATAAATAGGTATAGACCATTATATCTATTTATTCCGCAGACTAATCAGCTGTAGAGGTAATCAAAGAGAGTTACAGATAAGATAGAGATAAGAATTCAATTACATGTTTAGTATTAGTTTATAATTAAGTTAGCATTTACAAGATACAAAGAGAGACACTTAATTATTTTAATACAGTTTTCATTTTACCCTCATTAAGCTAGTTACCTTGAAGAGAAGTCTTCCTCTGCACGTACTAGTGTACATGAAATATAGTAGGGCACCACTCGCAACTGAAGCAGTGCGAAGTGGGCTTGTACTGAAGCAGTACAAGTCGTAGTGCCCCGTTACAATTTTTTACAAGAGGAAATCAATAACGAAGTACAAAATAATTATCTTCTATTAATTTTGACTTAATAATTCCGATATTACCGAATTTGGTAATATTGACGCGATAAGAGGTTGATTCAAGCTTATATTAACCGCGAGTGAACTTGAATGGAGAGCGATCGCACGAACGAGTCGGTCGTGGGCGGGCCAGCCGTTGACGCCATGCTTTACACTCGGGGAATATTTGAACAGCATGCGGCTATAGCCGAGTTCATACAACACGAATTTGGCGGGGCCCGAGAGAAAGTAGCCTTGCTTCCCCAGCAAGGCTCTTGAATGGAGAGCGATCGAACGAACGAGTTCGGTCGTAGGCGGGCCAGCCGTTGACGCCATGCTTTACACTCGGGGAATATATGAACAGCATGCGGTTAAAGCCGAGTTCATACAACACGAATTTGGCAGGGCCCGAGAGAAAGTAGCCTTGCTTCCCCAGCAAGGCTCTCTACACGCGGGGATGTTGAGAAAACAGGGTGCTCAACAATTGGAACTGTTGAGACAGCAGCATGTTAATGCTGCTAATGGACCGACGCTTCCACGTCGACCCGAACGCTTTTAGATAGAAATCTCTAAGTTTAAGGCAGTCTAAGGCGACTCATTTTTGAGATGGTTTGTCGAGTTAGATGACGCCATTGAAGCTCGCCGTATCAGTGATGATGCGACGAAAGTGAAATTTGGCATGTCCAACTTAGCCGGACGTGCCAAATCTTGGGCCTTAGGGCTCAAGATTCACGATTCGTTAGGCTTTGGGTCGTAGGAGGTCTTTAAGACCTGGCTCAGACAAACATTTAAGCCGCCACGTACCGAATTCAGAAATCGAGCTGTGACAGGGTCACACAGCAACTCACAGAGGAAGTTCTACTAAACTGTTATATATTGAGATCTTTTAGCAGTCGAACCACAATAATAAATCAGGCTACTAAATGCTACTAATTTAGTACAACTATATATCAATACTCCGTACTTGAGGTGCCGACACGTGTCATTCGTACCTATCTGAGTCATAATGATAACCCAGCTTTATTCCCTGATGTACTGATGCACATCCCGATTATATGACATATTCAAAATATCCTTAGTGTGTCAGTACACCAGTCGCATGTGACCCCGTTACACCCTCCCACACCCAAATAGGAAACACTGTTTGCTGGGAGGGGGAACCCGAAGGGAAGTGACACAACGAGTCTGCCACGTTGGCACCCATACACGCAGAACCACCGCAGCGACCACAATGACGACCGACTCCAAGACGCCTTCGGGGCACTCGCAGACAACGACGCCATCAACTGATACAGTCACCACAACAACAGACGTCACGACGCCGAACGGGCACGCCGAAGAAACATTACTTGAGCTGTCAAACTCCGTGCGTGATGACCCACCGAATACTACGGCATCATCTCCAGGAGAAGCAGCGAACCAGGACACAAAAAAACTCTGATGCGAACGATCATGAGCGAAACAACCTGCTCCGCAAGCTGCGTCGCAGAGCTTCCCGCAACGCGCTACTTAAACATCACTCGAATAAGAAGCCACGTGCTGTGTCAGCTCTGCGAACTGCCGCGCAACGGCGCAAGCGGCAAGAGCGTGCACAAATATTGAAGTGTGCTCGCGAGTCCGACACACCACCGCTATCCCCGACATTGTCCGACGTCCATCATGCCCCACTTGAGACGATCACTGCCGACTTGCCTTATCCATTTTGTGCGAGTGTACCACGTGATGACGTCTCCATGAGACCCACAAGTTCGAGCCATACTGGCGAACAAGCACCTTTACGTACCCATCGGACCCCAAGGAGACCACACGCGTCGTCGTGACCCTTGCGTCCCATTAACATGGGACCAGCTGCTTGCAGTGAAGGTTTGGCTTGTGATCGACTACGCGGAATACCTCCAACGATGTCGAGAGCGAGGAACACCTGTGGAACAGATCGACGAACGCCCACTCGTCCTTGATGACGACACTGACGTCGGCCAACAGGCTTACGAAGACCAATTCCGCCAGTGGCTCACCGCCATGGGATATTCCATCCCTGAATTCTTCGACTCGCCGCATCTACTCGACTGGATGCGCTTCGACGTCTTAGATTCCTAATGGCTAAGGCGGTTGCTGATCGGCGATGGGATGTCTGTCGTCGTATCGACCGAGACAGTCCCAACCGACATTTATTCTCCAAAAAGTCATCATAAAAATTCAGAAGGGGAGGCTTCCCCACGACGTCAACCCGAAGAGCCTATTAGGCCCGGTTAGCGCGGACCGATTGAGTAGCAACGCCTATAAGCGTTCGCGGGGGTCGCGTGGTCCTCCAGTTCCATCGTATTATGGGCCTTCGGGTAGCCACGCCACTTTACCAGAACTCCTGCCGTCCCGCCTTACAGTGATGTCCATATAAATTTTCACATGGAAGTAGCGCTCCCCGTGGTGACCCAACAAGGTTGAGGAGGACGGATCATACCACCATGGTTCATCGCGTTCGTCTGGGGAGTTACGACGCCTTCGGAACTCACTGGCTTCCTGCCAGGGTCGCTTGGCGGGATGTTGAGACGACCTATCTGCCTTGAGGGATCGTGTCCCTCGAGGATCATGATCATGCGGATGATCGTCGTGTGAAAATTTGTGAGGAATCACAGGGCCGTCAACGGCATCGCTTGGAGCAGCTTGCGGCTCATCTCGATGACAGGATCGGGTATTTGACTGCGACGATGAACGAGGACTTAAATGACCATCAGCGTTGGCTGGCTACGTTGTCTGATCGGGTGGAGATTCTTGAGCGTCACCTTGCGAAGTCAACGCAGGATCCTGCGCCTCCTTTGCGCCAGTCTGCGTACTCCTTGAATCAAACGTCGTATCCTTCCGGGCCACCTGCGAATCTTTCATGGACGACCGGTTATCCACCAAGTGAGGAGTCTGCTGCGCCCTCGGCTGATGACCTTCGTCAGATGATGGGACAAATGTGGCGTCTGTTTCAGATCGGTCCGCCAGATCAAAAAAAGGCCTTGAGCATGCCAGCATAAAATGTCGGGTGTGTTGCCATAGCCGATGGCAAGTTCAAGGTGTAGACATTGCCGTGCACACCAATGACCGTGAACGGTCCCACGAATCGCGGACATTTCATACTCCCGACAGGTGCGTAGGTAAGTTCTTAGCATTAAGAAGCACCAAATAACCAGTATTAAACACTTGCGCATTCCGACGACCATGACTGTCACTGTTTTTCTTAAGAAGGTCTTGAGCAGCAGCCATGGCGTCCCTCACCCGTAGCCTAATGGCTTTACCAATTTCAATAAACGTCAGCAAGTTGCGTTTGACCGATGGCCGAACCCCATTTAGGCCTCTCAAGTCATCGGCGACAGCGAAGTATTTGGCAAAAATAAGGTACGCGGATGCCGCAACCCTTTTACATAGAACGAAGAAAACCCTGTCGACGAATGCACCGCATTATTCATTACAGATTCTACTTGCGCTGACTGCGCACTCCATTACAATGGCTCATCCACGCAAACACTGCGGGGCACATCCTTCAAAACACGGTTGACCCCGTTCGATCTGATCATCCGTCTGCAGATTGATCCGCCGTCGACATATCCAGTCGAGTTCCCATCATTCAGAAAAGATGTCGCTAAAAGGCGGACACAAACCGAAGATCTCGATCACTCACGAAATACTCGGGAAGTCAGAACTCATTGTCGTTGAACAGCTTAGCCGCCTGCGGTGCCGTAAGGCTTCGGCAAACCGCCACTAGTCGCACCATCTTGCTGTGGCGACACACAATTACCATAATGCCCGTATGGCGATGCCTATCCGCCGGGAGATCGAAGAAGAAGGCCATGCTCATTGAGCGCCAGCAGTCCACTGGGACCGGCAAACATTGTAGCGGCGCTGCCGAAAACGGCAGAGGCTTCACTCGCTGACAAGACTCGCACGTCGTGACATACGACCGTACATGTGGGGCTACCAGAAGTCACGTGCCACAGAGTGTACGTCTTTTCGCGCCCCAAATGTCCACTATTCGGCGTATCATGTGCCTCATGCCTCACAGAGGATTCGGGGACGTAAGTCTTTGTCGTTAGGGACGATAACTCGTGTTTCATCCCCCGGATTCAAACTGTTCAACAGGAGTCCATCGGGCAGACTATACCGATAAAGATGTGCCTGTTGGCGCTTCGTCAACTTGACGGCGTCCGAAGAGGCGCTCAACGACTCTTCAACCCCTTGAAAATCCGGGTCTTGAACATACGCCTTGCGTATAAGCTCGAACACTGATAATTCAAGGTGCACAACGTGTGCCAAGATTTCGTAATCAGGACGTCTCGGCAGGGCGTCCGCTAGCACATTCTGCTTTCCTGGCTTGTAAGCCACCGTAAAGTTGTATTCCGCAAAGAATGACGGTCATCGCGCCATGCGCTGTGACAAATGGGGCAACTGAGTCGCCGTCCTCAACGAGGCATGAGCTGTATAGATGACAAAGGGTTTGCTGCCAGCATGTGAACCCGAAACTTGACAAGGGCATACTTCATTGCTAGAATTCCCTTGTCGTGCACTGGATAATT
Organism: Bremia lactucae; assembly: GCF_004359215.1. NCBI lineage: Eukaryota > Oomycota > Peronosporomycetes > Peronosporales > Peronosporaceae > Bremia > Bremia lactucae. The sequence goes on from NC_090610.1 coordinate 15,638,922, forward strand.
CTTCTCAGCGGCTCTAAGCTGCCGCGATTCAAACTGAATTACCCGTTCGTTACCGTTAGCATTTAGCTGCAACAGAACACAGCCAATGGCAAATTCTGATGCATCGCACACCACACTAAATGGACGATCCTTGCCCGGCAACGCTAACATTGGTGCCGACTAGAGGCTCAGCTTAACCGCTTCAAAAGCTTGTTAAGCCTCCTCAGTCCACGACCAGACCAAGTCGTTTTTCAGCAAGTTAGTCAATGGCCTGGCCATCTTTACATAATACTCGCTGTATTTGTGCAAATAATTCGCGAGACCCAAGCACTTGCGTAAATCCTTCTGAAATGACGGCGTTGGCCATGCAATTGCACGAATCTTCTCTGGATCCGCATGGATTTCACCCTTCCCAATGAAACATTCCAAAAAGGTAATCTCTCCCGCCCCAAAGAGGCACTTGTTGATGCTCGCAAAAAGTCGATTCTCGCACATACTCATCAACACCGCTTGAAGGTGCTTGATATGCACCTGAACATCAGTTTTACCCCCTTCCGCCTTGCTGTGAACGAATGTATTGTCGAAATACGTCTGCGCGAAGTGCCGCGTCGGCCGAAAGAGTTGCGTTGCCAATTAAACGTAGCTGGTGCGTCAGAAATCCTCTGGGGCATGACCAACCATTCCCTCAAGATCCCACTGGGAGTAAGTACTCACTGCTGTGAGATAAATATCTGATTTTCTCATAAGTAGTTGATAATAGCGTCGACAATGTCAAGCGCGCTAAAAATACTGCATCCGTCCATGTTGTTCTGCAACACATCCTTCTGAGGAATTAATGTAGATGCCAGAATTGTGACCGCATTCAGCTTGTTACAAGCATGATCTATGCGTCATTTCCTATTGGGTTTACGCACACAAAACGTCGGCGACGAGTGTGGCGATTTTAACTATCGGAAAGACCTGCTGTGTGCTATTCCGCAAAGAATTCGTCATTAGCGTCCACTTGCTCCTTGGGCAGCGGCCATTGGCGCGTCGTACTTTGTACCCGGCTCCAGATCAATCTCATGGCGTACACCCCGATCCGGAGGTAACACCGAGGGAGGGTCATCCGAGACCACATCCGCAAACTCCTTCAACAGAGGATGAGAAGTAGAATTTCTACAACAAGTTAGTGCTACTATTTTAATCAAAGACTAATATCATTCCTTGAGATCATATAATCCCTTCGATCCTTCAGGATGGCCGAGCCATACCTCTTCTGACGATGAGCCTTGCTCTCCTCGTCCAATACCTCCGGGTCCATGACCGAAGAGGTGTTAAAATCCACAGACAACGCTTCGCGACGAATAAGGACCACATCTTCTACGATCCCTCCTTGAGATCCGCTAGGAATGCTGTTTGGGATATCTCCTCAAGCTCGTACAATACTTCGAGCTTAGGAAGCGGTTCCACCGCAATCCCGTCCATGTCATGTCGATCCGCGACTATGATCTCCAATTCAGGAGCTGAACCAGCCTCATCTCGAGCGTATCGCCGTGCTTTTACGCCTTCTTGTGCGGGAACTGAGCCAGTCTCACCGCCTTGTACGCGCTGTCCAACAACTACGATTTCCTGCGACAAGGTGAGCCCAACTTTGCCACGTGCGCGTCGCCCAGCCACTGCGTCTTCCTGGTGGATACTAACCTAGCCTTACCACCCTTCACGCGTCGTCCAACGATTTCGTGTGAAGAAGTGAACCCATCTCCTTCACGTGCGCGTTGCGCAGCGACTGCTTCTTCCTGGGTGAAGACTGACCCAGCCTCACCACTCTTTACGCGTTGTCCAACGATTGCTACTTCCTGTGAAGGAGAGAGCCCATTTTCCTTACGTGCGCATCGCTCAACGATTGCGTCTTCCTGAACGGTAGTGGCCACATCTTTACCGCTTGCGCAACCCCCCACGGTTACATTTTTCGGTGAAGGAGGAAATGCATCTATTTCACTAACGTGTCGCCGAGCGACATCGCCTTCTTTAGTAATAGTGACCGCAGCACTATTCTGTGCGCAGCCGCTTACAGTTGCGACTTCCGATAAAAGAGTACACACGACTTTTCATTTGCGCGTCGCACAGCGACTTCACTACCGCTTCCGCAACCACCCTCGATCGCGACTTCCTTTGTGGAGGCTGACCCAGCCTCAACACCTACTGAGGCTCCAGTCGATACTCGACGGCCTTCTTCATGCACCACCTCCGCCGACCCGGCGCTCCAAGCGTGGAATGCGATGTTCGTGCACAAAATCATCGCGTGACGAGGAGGGGGCATTACCCACCAGGACTCGTTCCACGAGCGGTTTGTGACTAGCACCCACGGTACGACTACGTCAGTCGATCCATGGCTCATGCTTCATAAGCCATGGCATCCCAAGGATGAGATCATACCGATCGCTCATATTCAAGACAATAAACGGTCTCCAGAGTCAAACTCATCAAATTGGATTGTTTAGGGTAACAAAACCTTACGAGTCGATCCGATCGATCCTGTTGCTAGGCGAACGGACACCTTGCTGTTGCACTTCGAGCCTTCAATAGCCTTGGCGTACAACGCTTGATGTTTCTCACAGTGGCGCCCGAGTCAATCAAGACCGTCATGGGGTCTTCGTACCCCTTTTCCTTAGCGGTAACCACCACCGAGTTTGACCGCACAGCGGTCACAGACGAACACAACAGTGTTGTCCCGAGACTTGTTCTCCAGGAAGAGGAGGAGGCAATCGTCGTCTTTTCTTGAGAGAGAGTGACCTCCCAGTAGGACGTCCCGCGCCTACTGGTAGACTTCGTTTCCCGTCTCTACAACGCTCACTGCGTTCAGATTTTGCTTCGTCGAAGCAGGCTTGCCATGGACTACCTTCCATGGGTTCTTGAGGGCAGTTTCTGCGATAATGACCAAGCGCATTACACCCGAAACAGCGGCACCGGCCTTCGAATTTCCCCAGCACGGACGCGCTGTTCGGCCGATGATATCTTTGGGGGCGTGAAGCCTTCGACGAATGGGTGCATATCGTTCGCCGAGGCGACAAGAAAACGGAGGTCCAGATCCCACGGATCTCTCTTATGTAAAGAGCGAGTAACCTCGCTCTTCAAGTTACAAACGGTTAGAAAAATGTAATCGTTGTCAAAAGACAGACCACTACGCCTATGTGTGCAGTGCCCCACGGCCAGTGCCTAAAACCTCTGAGCGAAATACCGACCTCTCGCTAGGAACAGCGAAGGAAGCGGATCCGACGCTGTTGCGAAATCGCAACGGCGAGGCGGATCGTCAATAAACGTTCGGGGGCGCTAGGTGCGGAGCGTTCTACTGATCCAGCGACGTCCAATGAATTTGCAGACCTTTTGAAAAAAGTTGCTCTTCACACACAAACATCGTGTGTCACTGCCCTAACTTATTTGCCACTAAAGCCCCTGGTCGAGTGTGGGGCATCGAACAAATTTATTCGACGCCAACTGCTATAAAATCGCAGACCCAAATTATTGAGCTTGATATACCTCTAACGAGGATGACAGAGTGCTTGGCAACAGGCGCATCTGTAAAAGTTAAAAAACGTGTAGTTGGTATCCAATACACGTTAAAGGGTAAACCTGTGATGATGAATTCGTCGTACTTGATTTGGATGAAAAATTTGATGTCATCCTTGGATTACTATGGCATCAAGCCGTGACGATGTCTGTCTCTCGTTTATCAGAGGGTTATCTGATGAACCTCTTGGAGCGTATGCATATCCTAAGAGTAAGTGCGATGGCCTCACTTGTGGGTCGGTCGTTTGCACGACTGCTCAGACCTCAGTGTGAATACCCATCACAAATGTTAAGTTAGATCCTGATCGCTGAGCACAAGCATAGGCAGCGTCGATGATCCACCACTTTTATATGTTGAGTGGTACGAAACAAGGATGCTTGCTTGGAAAGCAACATCCAAGAAAATATTCATCGCCTGTCCATAAGACAGTGTGAAAGTTCTTGATCGACTGGAGGGAGAGTCGATCGTAGAGAATATCGCTGTGGATGCGTAACCACAGCTAAAGGCAGTTGGGGAGGATACTTCCCAAACAAAACTTGAGGGGAAAAGTCCCCAGGAATCTGCTGGAATAAGTCCCCAGAAACCTGTGGTCAAAGGTTCCCAGGTACCTTTGGAGAAGAGTTCCAAAAAGAAAACTAAGACATTAAATGTCTTAGTAAACAGTGAACTAAGTGTGGAAGCTTATATACTTGATCTGATAGCGCCTCAGAAGTTAACTTCGGAGATAACTCAATTGCCAACGCTAGAGCAAAACGGTTCTTGCGTGATCTGCGTAGTGGCAAAGTCAAGCAGATCTGCGTACTTGTCACATATTCAAGCACGTGGACGATATTTGGTCGGCAATAGTATTTCCTGAGAACGAACGGATTCTCAATAGTTCATAGATGGACGAAAGTTTCTTCGATGAGAAGACTCGGATTGAACGTTTAACATCCCAATCCTGGGAGTCATTGAAGACAAACCCTCTATATAAGGATTCAATAGAATTTAAGGGTGTCTTCCCTGAATCAATATCGTGCGAGTTGCCTAAGGATAAAGGCATTCGACACGAAATCCACCTACTTCCAGGTTCGAAATACTGTGTCATGAAGCAATGGCCGTTGCCTCGTGAACAAGTAATAGCGATCGACAAATTCTTTCCCGAACGCTTAGCAGCAGGCCATGTGAAGTAATCAACTTTCCCACATAGCCCTCCGCCCTTCTGTGTGCGCTAAACAAAAGGCGGATGGCAGTTTGTTCATGCATTCAATAAATTGAACGCTCATACAGTACCGGCGTAACGCCGATACCGCGAAAAGACGTAAACATTGATGGTATGTCAAAGAGCACTATCTTTTCGTCAATGGTTCTAATGGTGGATTCTATAATATTCTTAGGCGTGAACAAAATATTCCGTTCACAGCAGTAAGCACCCCAAGTGGGATGGTATGGGAGTGGCTAGTTATGCCACAGGGACTTAGTAATGCCCTGCGTCATTTAACAAATGTGTAACCAATCTGTTGAGATCGGTGGGGCCTTCGCACAGAGCTATTTAGATGACGCCTTTGTTCATAGCTGAGCCATGAATGGAAAGTCGGATGTTGAAGTACATCGTAACCACGTCCGAAAGGTTCTTTCACTTATGCGTAAGCACAAGTTGTATATTCGCTGCAAGCGAAATATCTCTTCTGGGGTGCATCGTGGACAAACACGGTGTACGCCCGGAGCCAGAAAATATCAAGGCGATCACCGATTGGCCTGGGCCAGTCGATGTAAAGGGACTTCGAATCTATCTCGACTTAGCGGCGTACCTGCACAAGTACTCACGCAATTATGCCAAAATGACAGCACAACTTTCTTCTGTGTTGAAAAATGCAAAGTGGTCGTAGAACGCTGTATGTCAGCTATCTTTTGAGGGTATCAAACAAAGCTTGATGCAATCGCCGATCCTGGCGATTGCGGACGAAGACCAACCTTTTCATGTGGTCTGTGACGCCAGCGCAATCGGCTGTGCGTTAATGCACCACCAAGAGCAAGTGCGACGGTTCTCAACGTCGCATCGAGTATTTTTTTGTCGATGTGAAACCGAGTCAATACGGCGAAACACAAAGACAAAAACGAGAGGGTTTCCCTTTGGTGGTCGATGGATCTGCTAACCATTTTGGGACCGGCAAACAGCGATCGTTGTAACGAAGAGTATCGTTGTATAAAAATAAACACTTAAAGGTTGTTAATTAATGTATTATTTAAAAGGTAGATAATATTTGGAACTATAACTTTACATAGTGATATTGAGAAAGCTAATCAATAGTAGATATTGACCATTATATCTACTTGCTCCGCGGTCCAGTCAGCACTGGACGCGCGCAAAGAGAGAGACCGATAAGACTTTATTACATTCTTTGTATTTGTATATAATTAAGTTAATATTAAATAGATAGAAACAGAAGAGCTTGATTATATCAAATACAGTTTACTTTAAACCCTCCTTAAAGCAAGTGTTTTAAAAAGAGTCTTTCTCTGCACGTACTAGTGTAGGTGAAGTGAGGCATCACTTGCACTGAAGCAGTGCGAGACTTGTACCGAAGCAGTACAAGTCGGCAGTGCCTCGTTACACCTGGTAGCACTTTGTAGTCCGTTCAAGGCCCAAAGTTCTATCGTCTTACATGGACATGTTAGCTGATAATGGAAATACGCTTCACGTTTTGCGTGAAAGCTATTCCTTTCTAAGTGACATAGCAAGGAGTGCGGTCGAACGAATGAGTTCGACCGTAGGGAATGATGCCATCTTGGCCATGCTGTCTGGTTTGGGCAGAGATGCCCTCCATTCAGCCGTCGCCAAGTTCATACAACATGAACTTGACGAGGCGAAGAAGAAGGAGAAGGTAGCCTTGCTTAATCAGCAAGGCTCTCAACAGGCAGAACTGTTGAGGTAACAGCAGATACAGACCCCTGTATCAAGAATGACGCACACGCGTCGTCCCGAAACCTTAAAGATAGACATCACTAAGTATAGGGGGGTCGAAGAAGACTCCCTCTCAAGATGGTCCGTCGAGTTGGACAATGCATGAGGGCTCATCACATCGTCTACGAGCAAATGCAAGTCGCATTTGCTCAGTCAAATTTGTTAAGTCGTGCCAAAACTTGGGCACTAAGTATTAAGTTGCGCGACCCATATGTCTTTGGGTCGCTGGAGGCTTTAAAGCCCGACTTAAACAGACCTTTGAACTGCCAAGGGCTAAGTTCAGAGCACGTTCAGAGCTTCTGAAACTTAAGCAAGAGAAGCGTGATGTTTACGCTTATGCCCAGCACATACGACTCTTAGCGAGTTGTATCACGGACAACCCAGTTCATGAACACACGTTGGTTACGGTGTTCATGCCGTAAAGACCCACCTGATTCGCTTGGAACTGGATACGCTTGGAGAAGCAATATCCGTTGCGGAACAGGAGGACTTTAGCTTGAGACAGGCTCAAGCAAGTTCGTCATCATATCGTCCTCCAAAGACGACACGAGTTAGGAGGTCCAGAACCCATGGACCTCTCTTACGTCGAAAGCGAGAAACCTCGCTTTTTGAGCAATAGCGATCGCAGAAATGCCATCGCTGCCAAAAATTAGGACACTTCGCTCATGAGTGTAGTGCCCCACGCCCAGCACCGAAAGGTACGGAACCTAATTTTGGACCGTATGCTAAAAAGGGCAACGGTCGCGGTGTTGCGGAATCGCAACAGCGAAGCGTCAGTAGGGGCGCATCGCCCTACTGATCGACAACATCAAGAGAATTTGCAAATCTCTTGACAAAGTTGCACCTGACACACAATCATTATGTGTCTCTGTACCTGGCGATGAGGTATCCCTCATCACCTTGAAGTTAAAAGTGACAAATGATTTGTCACTCAGAGCCCTAGCGGACTGCGGAGCGTCGAATAACTTTATTCGTCGCCAGTCACTAGAGGGTCGTAGGCTCAAATATATTGAGCGCGACATCCCTCCAACGAGGATGACGGTGCGTCTAGTGACAGGCGCATCGATAGCAGTAATGAAACGCGTAGTGAAATTTCACTACACGTTAAGAGATTTACAGTATGATGATGATCTCATCGTACTGGAATTGGATGACAAATTTGATGCCATCCTGGGTTTACCTTGGCTCCGAAAATACGAGCCAAGGATCAGCTGGCAGTATCGATCCGTAAAGATGCCTGCCACTTCTTCATCAGATGACCATCTGCTGAACGTTTTGGTGCGTCCACAAGCGTGTGGATGTACTACGAGTGAGTGCGATGGCCTCGCTTGTGAAATGGTCGTTAGTACGACTGCTCAAGATAACAGTACGTTTACTAATCACACAGTGGAATCAGCGTCCGGCGGCTGTGCGAATGCACAGACAGCGAAAGTCGACCACTCAAAAAAGTCGAGTGGATTGAGACATGAATGTACGCCTAGCGGGCGACATTCAAGGATTATACCGGTTATTCAAAAAGGGCAACACGATGATCCTTCGTCGAGTAGAGAGTCGACCGTAGAGGACCTGACTGTGATAGCGCAATCACAGCCGGAAGACGTTGAGAGAACAAGTCTCCACGTACTTGAGGAGAAATCTTCTCAAATAATTAAAGATGAAGTGACTAGACTTCAGCATCCCGAGGGATTGATCCCTCGGTAGCCTGTGGATAAATTCTCGAAAGAAACCGAGACATTAAATGACTTGATAAATGACGGATCAAGAGTAGGCGCTTATACTCTTGATCTGTATGCGCCTTCGAAGTTAACTTCGGAGATAACTCAATTACCAACCCGAGAACCCAAGCGTTTCTTGAGAGATCTGCATGGTGGTAAAATCAAGCAGATCTGCGTACTCGCCACAGAGGATGAATACGTAACCGACATTCGGCCAGCGGTAATTTTTGCAGAGAACGAACGGGTTCTCAGCAGCTCATCGATGGACGAAAGTGTCCTCGATGTGAAGACTCGGATTAAAAGATACAGTACTCAATCTTAGAAGTCCCTCAAAGGAGATCCTCTATACGAGGATTTAATAGAATTCAGGGATGTATTCCCTGAAGCAGTTCCATGCGAGTTGCCTAAGGATAAAGGCACTCAACATGAGATCGAGCTTAAACCGGGCTCGAAGTACTGTTACATGAAGCTGTGGCCACTGCATCGTGAAAAAGTACTTGCGATCGATAAATTCTTTATACATCTATTAGAAGCGGGCCATGTAAGGGAGTCAACCTCCTCACATAGCTCTCCGACCTTCTGTGTGCGAAAGGCCACAGGAGGGTGGCGGATAGTGCACGCGTTCAATAAACTGAATGCTGCAACAATACCGGCTCAAACGCCGATACCTAGAAAAGACGTAATCATAGATGGTATGTCTAAGAGTACGATCTTTTCTTCTATGGATCTGATGGATGGGTTCTATCAAATCCTTATGCGTGANGTAGGCTCAAATATATTGAGCGCGACATCCCTCCAACGAGGATGACGGTGCGTCTAGTGACAGGCGCATCGATAGCAGTAATGAAACGCGTAGTGAAATTTCACTACACGTTAAGAGATTTACAGTATGATGATGATCTCATCGTACTGGAATTGGATGACAAATTTGATGCCATCCTGGGTTTACCTTGGCTCCGAAAATACGAGCCAAGGATCAGCTGGCAGTATCGATCCGTAAAGATGCCTGCCACTTCTTCATCAGATGACCATCTGCTGAACGTTTTGGTGCGTCCACAAGCGTGTGGATGTACTACGAGTGAGTGCGATGGCCTCGCTTGTGAAATGGTCGTTAGTACGACTGCTCAAGATAACAGTACGTTTACTAATCACACAGTGGAATCAGCGTCCGGCGGCTGTGCGAATGCACAGACAGCGAAAGTCGACCACTCAAAAAAGTCGAGTGGATTGAGACATGAATGTACGCCTAGCGGGCGACATTCAAGGATTATACCGGTTATTCAAAAAGGGCAACACGATGATCCTTCGTCGAGTAGAGAGTCGACCGTAGAGGACCTGACTGTGATAGCGCAATCACAGCCGGAAGACGTTGAGAGAACAAGTCTCCACGTACTTGAGGAGAAATCTTCTCAAATAATTAAAGATGAAGTGACTAGACTTCAGCATCCCGAGGGATTGATCCCTCGGTAGCCTGTGGATAAATTCTCGAAAGAAACCGAGACATTAAATGACTTGATAAATGACGGATCAAGAGTAGGCGCTTATACTCTTGATCTGTATGCGCCTTCGAAGTTAACTTCGGAGATAACTCAATTACCAACCCGAGAACCCAAGCGTTTCTTGAGAGATCTGCATGGTGGTAAAATCAAGCAGATCTGCGTACTCGCCACAGAGGATGAATACGTAACCGACATTCGGCCAGCGGTAATTTTTGCAGAGAACGAACGGGTTCTCAGCAGCTCATCGATGGACGAAAGTGTCCTCGATGTGAAGACTCGGATTAAAAGATACAGTACTCAATCTTAGAAGTCCCTCAAAGGAGATCCTCTATACGAGGATTTAATAGAATTCAGGGATGTATTCCCTGAAGCAGTTCCATGCGAGTTGCCTAAGGATAAAGGCACTCAACATGAGATCGAGCTTAAACCGGGCTCGAAGTACTGTTACATGAAGCTGTGGCCACTGCATCGTGAAAAAGTACTTGCGATCGATAAATTCTTTATACATCTATTAGAAGCGGGCCATGTAAGGGAGTCAACCTCCTCACATAGCTCTCCGACCTTCTGTGTGCGAAAGGCCACAGGAGGGTGGCGGATAGTGCACGCGTTCAATAAACTGAATGCTGCAACAATACCGGCTCAAACGCCGATACCTAGAAAAGACGTAATCATAGATGGTATGTCTAAGAGTACCATCTTTTCGTCTATGTATGTGATGGATGAATCTTATCAGATCCTTATGCGCGAAAGGGACACCCCGTACACTGCAGTGAGCACCCCCAGTTGGATGCTCTGGGAATGGCTAGTAATGCCACAGGGGCTTAGAAACGCCCCTGCAACATTCAACAGATGTGTAACGAATCTGTTAAGACCGGTGCGAAAATTCGCGCCGAGTTATTATGACGATGTATTTCGTCCATCGCCGAACCATGGACGGGAAGACGGACGTGGAAGCTCATAAAGCTTACGTTCGTCAGGTTCTTACACTTATGCGAAAGCATAAGCTCTACGCTATCTCAAGAAGCGTATATTAGCTGTAAGCGAAATACCACTTCTTGGGTGCATCGTCGTTAAACACGGCGTGCGCCCTGATCCCAAAAAGATAAAGCAATTACCGACTGGCCAATTCCAGTCGATGTCAAGGGTTGTAGAGAGTTCCTTGGGCTAGCGGCGTTCTTGCACAAGTACTCACGCAATTATGCAGAGATGACAGTTCATCTCTCTCGTCTCTTGAGTAAAAGACGAGAAATGGTTATGGAACGCTGATTGTTAGCGTTCGTTTGAAGGTATCAAGCAAAGCTTGATGCAATCGCCCATCTTGGCGATTGCAGATCAAGACAGACCATTCCATGTGGTCTGTGACGCCAGCGATTTTGCAATCGGCGGTGCGGTAATGCAATACGATACAGAGAGCGCGCCGTCTGTTACCAATCGCTTCAGCTGCAACCCACTGAACGCAATTACCCAGTGCATGACAAGTTTAACTCCTTGCCATGAAATACGCACTGGCTAAGTTTAGGTTCTATCTTCGGGCAGATATACCGTTCATCGTATATACGGACCATACTTCATTACGCACGGCCGTAAACAGCCCGCACCTCTCGCAAAGAATGGCGAGGTGGCTATCCTCCTTCGCGGAGTCTAATTTCTCCGTAAGAAATAAACCAGGACGACTTAATGTCGTCGCTGATGCGTTATCACGTCGACCCGATTTCGAGCCGGCTGCGCAGTCCAACAGTGGAAATAATCCCACTTTGCAACACTCACTACGAGTGTTTCGTCATCAACCTTAGTTGATGACATAAAGACCTTCTGCATCTAATGGATCATCTGATAAATCCATTCAATAAAAATTTTAAGATTTACCGGCTTTATATATATCGTCAAGAACTATACACAACTCACAACGGCTTCTGTACAACGCAGCCGTTGCCGGTGACACTCCACGTGTCGTCGTCCCTACTTGAGCCTTCACCGTCTGCTCCAGCGAACGCTTACCACGTTCGTGTTCAAGACCCTCCTCCAATACTTGGAGGTAGCGGTCGAGTTTGTCGATCTTCGACTCTAGATCCGAAACACGGGTCGAATCTTGTTTTCCCTCCTCCACCACAACCATTGGTAGATTCCCACAGTGGTCAGCGTTTCCTTGTGGAACGTATTCTAAACCACCGTGATGTGAAGGGGCAGCAAATGCGTTATCTGGTTCGCTGGCGCGGCTACCCACCTTTGCATGACAGCTGGAAGCCTCGTTACCAGCTGGTTGCTGACGTTGAGGGCCTCGTCCGTAAGTATGACGAGACCAATTCGATGGAACAGAAGGTTCATCGAGAAAACACGCACCCCTGGCGCTTGCGAATCGATTGCAATATGTCAATCGCATCGCGCATCTCGATAGAGGTGCGAGCCCTTCCCCAGGGCGAAGAAAGAGAAAAGACATCCCCTTTCACTCGTTTGTGTTGTCAACGCAACACAGCCAGGGGTCACCCCACGTGAGGCATGGAAGTCCTGCCTCACGAGACAACCGATGCAATTTAAACCTTGTACCGGTTATAGTTCGTTTCACAAACTTAACAAGAATCGCGTCAAGTCTTTGAAGCCAGGCTTCGCGTCCAATGTCTTTGACATTGCTAATAAACGCGCTAGAGGCTTGCATCAACGAGATTTTATCTCGCTTGTTGTTGCCACTACCATCGATGCTTAAGAATAGCATCGAGATAAAAATCTTCCTCAGCGCGAAAGTTCTTCGCGCTGGGATCAAGGCCATGTAGCTTTGTCGATATAAATAAAGGATATTTACCGTGAGGAGTAGTCTCTCCATACAAAATACTGACCAACCGTTTGGGCAAAAGCCACGGCTTTTTCTCAGGGGCAAGACGAGACATTATATTGTCTGCACTCCCCTGAGTGGTACCCACTGAAGCAGGGGTACCACAAGAACTTTTATTAGCGATGGCTTACGCCATCGTCATCACCACGCTCAGAGATAAGTGCGGGTGGCGGCACGGGAGACGGTGCTGGCGATGAGATATCATCCTTATCGTCGGAATCAAACATGCTATAGCGAACGCTGTTAACACGTCTATCAAATTGAGCCCTGACGACTATCAGGCGACTGTTCTGCTCTCCCCGAGTCGGCCATTTCGTCCGACTCGCATTCGTAGTCGACCTCCAAAGAAAAGTTGCATTCACGTGCTCACCACGTGCGCCCGCAACATCTAGTGTTGCGGGAAAAGATGATACTACGGCAGACGAAACGTCTGCCGCAAGAGACAATAATGCGTCGTCCGTGGCTGCATGTACCGCAGCCGAAGGCGCCACACTATTCGCATACCGCATGGACCCACTTACCATGCAATTGAAAATGATGGTTCGGACCAATCAACATCGTTCTCACTTAAGTGGTCGTAAAGTGAACACTCTATTCAATGATAGTCAGAGTTATTGTCGTTCAAGAGGGGTGATGTAACGGGGTGTATCGTTACATAGGATTAACACTTAAAGGTTGTTAATTAATGCATTATCTGAAAGGTAGATAATATTTAGAGAATATAACTTTACATAGAAATTTTCGGAAAGCTTATCCATTGGTATATAGGCCATTACATCTACTTGCTTCGCGGTCCAGTCAGCACCGGACGCGCGCAAGGAGAGAGACAGATAAGACTTTATTACGTATTTGTATTAGTATTTTAATTAAGTAAGTATTAAAAGACAGAAATAGAAGAACTTAATTATATTAAATGCAGTTTATGTTAAACCCTCTTTAGAGCAAGTGTTTTAAAGAGAGTCTTCCTCTGCACGTACTAGTGTACGTGAAGTGACGTGAGGCACCACTCAAACTGAAGCAGTGCGAAGTGGACTTGTACTGAAGCAGTACATGTCGGCAGTGCCCCGTTACAATCGCGACCACGAAATAGAAGCCCGCGCCATAATTTACAGGGGGGCAATGTAGCGGAGCTAACTCGCTCCTAAAGTCAGAGGAAGACTTTCAGACTCAGAGAGTAACTATTGGGCTTAACAACCCAGGGAGTCGTACAAGCTATAAAAGCTAAAGGAATCCTAGCTCAAGGGATTCAGGGGTTTGTAGAACCAAGTGGCAACTAGTGCCCGAGAGGATATACCTTAGAAAGGCTTCTATCTCTTACAGATCAATGCAAAAGCCTTAGGAAGGCACTTAAAGCTTTAAGATCAAAAGGGAAATTGCACTTTACTTAATTATTTAAATCTAAAAACCTTACCCTAGCTAATTAAAATAGATTTTGGCCGCCAGATTCATATCTGGCGGCGTCCCACATTTGTTACCCATAATAAATGGGATTTAAGTAATTAACTATTTCAAAATTAGATAAAAGGGTACTTTACCCATAAAGTCAATGTACCACAACAACGATTCTTCAACCGGTGTGTACCCCATTACACCCTCCTCCATCAGACTGTTGACACCGAGTGACAACAATTGCTTCATTTCCTCTTTGAGGTTGGAACCTAAGCAGCTAATCGTTCGGTTGTGTTTCTTATTCCTTTGTCTAATGACAATCAAGCGTGAGTCACAGACTCTGAGCACCTTCCTTGACGATGAAGGAATGGTGGACTTTAAAATTTACTCTCAATAAGAAGCGGAGGAAAAAGAGCGGCGCTCGCTCACGCCTTCTCCTCCGGATGAACGTCGGCGGGTCCCGAATCCGTTCCCAGAACGTGGTGCCGCTGATGTCTTAACTGCATTGAGTAGGACACAGGACCCTGAGTCCGACATCATTACGAAATCGCTCGATGAAGAGCAAGAGCAGATAATGTTCATAGAGGAAAGAGCTCGTTGTCGAGCTGCCGAGATAGCGAAAGCTAAAGCTCATAGTGAATATAGATTCACTCCGCTTAGTGCGAACGAGCGTCTCAGAGTGATAGCGGGTCATAGCTTGGCCATCTGGATCTCTGGTGACCCGGCGAGGATGCCGGAGGAGATCGCTGCCCGCGACACTCTTCCTGAGCAATACCTTACGCCAAAGGTAACGGCGCGAAGCCAGTATCTGACGCGTTTACGTGATCAAGCCCGTGGGGCTTCGGTGACTTCCATGAGGGAAATCCGATCGTTTTGTTTCCAAACGAAACAAGGACTGAAAACGAAGTCTCATTTGAGAACTGGGTTCACCGGGCCCGCAAACTTCGTAATATCTGGAATATCAGAGAGTCTGCGGATAGAGATGATGTTCGTTTGGAACGGAAGCTTCGCTTCGACTTCGCTAAGCTTAAGGCCAAAGGCCAGTTACGTTCGGCATTTATGCATCCTAATCCCACGTATAGTGGTGGGAAGCGCCGTTTGACGCGAGTTGACCCTGAGCTTGGCGCTCAAAAACGTCAACGGCGTATGGGCAATCTTGCCGAAGAGGTACGTCGAACTCCCAAAAGTTTTCAGAAGAGAGGTACCCTAGCCACTTCACCAGATACTGGTATTGACCCTCACGACGACGTCGCTTTAAAAGTTTTTCCACATGAAACTGAAGATTCCCCCCGCGCATCAAGCAGCGCGGGAGGGGGCCGAAATTTCGGCGGAAGCATTTGATGCTCTACGGCACGAGGTGCAACTTCTTCGTGAGGTCCTTGCTCGGGTTAAGAGCTCTTTTGAGGCGGTTCGGGACCGTCTTTCGACGCTGGAGCGTCAGCAGCCTCGTTTAATAGGTCAGTTGGATATCCTGGTGAGGATGCAACAATCTGCGGCACGACCGCCTGTCTTGGCGCAAGCGCCTTCAAGTCCACGTAGGAAGGGTCCCGATATGGCTTAAGCAAGCCAACGTAAAACACTGGGTGTGTACGCAGCTTGCTGGGAAGTTTTAGCGTATAAGCTAGGCCATTCTTGGCCACGACCGTAAATAGTTCAATAAAGCGCGGGCGCAATTTGGTCTTGCAGACTGCCGCGGAAACCAAGTTGGTAGGTAGGTTTTTAGCGTTTAGTGAAACTCGGTCTCCGACCATATAAGAATTAATACAGCTTCTGCCTTTGACATCTGCTTGTTCTTTTTGTTTGTCTTGGCTACCAACCATCGTATGCCTTACATGTCTTAAGACACTAATCGCGTCGCGAGAAACTCGCTTACTTGTTTCCGAACGGTAACAAGGCTGATATCAGCAAGCCTATCGGCTAATCTCCCCCACCAAGCCCTGAGCCACAAAGTGGGATCTTTTACAGAACGCGTGGGTGGGTGAGACCTTTGATGTAGAACGGAGTGTAGCCTGAAGAGGCACAAACAGCGTTTTTTAAGGCGAATTTCACCTCTGGGAGCACTGAGCTCCAGCGTTTTGGTGTCTGAGCACACACACTGCGTAAGACGTCTTCAACGACCGGATTGACACGTTCAGTTTGACCAACGGTCTGCGGATGGTCCGCCGTGGACATATCGAATCTGGTGCCAAGCACTCGGAAAATTGATTTCCAGAATTTTCCCGTGAAACGGGGATCCCGATCAGAGACAATTGCCACTGACAAACCATGCTGTCGAAACACGCGATCAATAAACAGCTTAGCTGTACCCTCTCCATCAATGGAATCCGGCACGGCCGCTAAGTGAGCCATTTTGCTCAAACGGTCAACAAAGACCACCATACCGGAGTTACTGGCTGAATCTTTCGGTAGCCCAAATACAAAATCCATACTAATGGATTCCCGGCAACCTATGGGGACGGGAAGACTCGCCAGTGGCGCAGCAGCATGTGCCGAGGGTTTAGCCCGTTGGAAAGTTTTGCATGTGCAAACATATGGGCTGACCCATTTAAAATGTTTGGGCCACCAATAACCCTGGCTTATAGAGCGTAGGTCTTTTCTCTACCGAGATGACCACCAAGGACAGTATCGTGTGCCTCATAGCGGATTCGGTACTTTAAATCCTCATCATGAGGAGCAACGACGCGCGATGGGTCCGCGATGTCTGTGCAATAAAGCAACAGGTCGTTTTCGATGATAATCGATGTCACCTTGCACGCAAACGTGCCGACAATTTAAAACCATATTCAGTGCTCTTTAGAGCTCGGAGCAGAGCTCCAAACTGTTCATCCTTGGCGTAAGCCGAACGGATTAATCCAGGAATAGGTGACGAGATAGTCGTTAAATGAGAAAGCTCATAATCCGGCCTGCGTGATAACGCATCGGCCAAAGCATTTTGCTTGCCGGGTTTATACTTCACCTCGAAGTTGTATTCCGCAAAAAAGGATAGCCATCGGGCCATTTTCTGTGAGAGATGGGGCGACTTAGCTGCCGTGCGTAATGACGCGTGATCTGTATAAATCACAAACGGCATAGAGCCGAGCAGATGAATCCTGAATTTGACGAGAGCATACTTCATAGCAAGTAACTCTTTGTCATGAACTGGGTCGTTCTTTTCTGCAGCTTTAAGCTGTCTAGACTCGAACGCAATAACACGTTCAT
Organism: Bremia lactucae; assembly: GCF_004359215.1. NCBI lineage: Eukaryota > Oomycota > Peronosporomycetes > Peronosporales > Peronosporaceae > Bremia > Bremia lactucae. Next base: position 15,656,023 of record NC_090610.1, read on the forward strand.
GCCCATCAACTTCTGTTTGTAACAGAGCACATCCAATGGCAAAATCTGAAGCGTCACAGACTACAATGAAAGACCAATTTAGGTTTGGCACAGGATCCGCTCTAAGGCCTCACTTTCCAATGAAGCATCCTAAAAAAGGAATTTCTTTAGCGCCAAAAATGGATTTAGATGCATTGGCATACAATTTGTTTGTGCGCATGCACTCGAGCACTGCTTGCAAATGGTCTAAATGGTTTTCCATATCCAACCGACCCTGCTCCGCACGACTATGGACAAAAATGTCATCGAAATAAGTCTGTGCATTGCCTCGATGAGGGCGAAACAGTTGCGTCACTAGACGAATAAATCTTGCCGGGGCGTTGGAAAGCCCTTGTGGCATAACCAGCCACTCCCATAACATGCCGCTTAGGGTGCTAAACGCTGTAAGCGGGATATCGCTAGCTCGCATGAGCATTTGGTAGTAACCATCGACTAAGTCCAATGCACTGTACATTGTACATCCCACCATATTATTCTGAAGAACATCCTTTCCAGGAATGGGGGTTTGTGCTGGTATAGTGACAGCATTAAGCTTATTATAAGCATGAAGACAATACGCCTCTTAGAGGCCGGGACATTCACGTCCCCGGGTTTTCCAGCCTGTATTGGTTCTATACAAGACATGGTGTCTAATTTGACATCCGACAAGGAGTTAGGTAACTCAACTTCCTTATCCAGCGAACGTTTACGTGTCGCTTCACGTGCATTAGGAGAATATGACCCAAAATGCCCTGGCGATTCGCCAATAGTGTCATTATTGACACTCAGTATGGTGCCACCTTGGCCGACCAAACTCGGTGGACTTAGATGTGCCACTCCACGTATCTCAGGGATATTGCACCCTTGAGGTCGGACTCGTGTCACTGTTCCCAAAGATCCATTGAACTTAGGTATAAAGTTTCTGGACTTTGATAGTATGGAACGCTGTCTCGTACTTGATTTGGATTAGAGATATGATCTCATCCTTGGTATGACCTGTTAGAACACCATGAGCCATGGATCGATTGAAGGTCTTAGACCTTAGGCGCCACGCGCAATGTTCCTAGCAAAGTTTTGGAGAGTCATGAACCCACCTTTGCTAGGCAACAAAAGCGCTATTGGCGCGGATCATTGAATGAGTCTGTCAGTGTTTTAGACATTGGCATGTCTGAGTTAATAAACTCTTATGTTAATAATATTAAGTCTGAGCCCGACTCAGCAGAAATAAGTGGAACGGCACGTACTCCGTCGAGTGACACTCGTTATAATAACAATTCACTAAATGCTGAAAGCATTGTTGGCCGAAGGCCGGATCATCAAGGGTTCAATATCCCTGAGATACGTGGAGTGGCACGTCTAAGTCTACCGAGTATGGTCGGCCGAGGTGGCATCATACTGAGTGTCAGTAGTGACACTGTTGGCGGTTCGCCAGGAGTCGCTAAGCGAACAGTGATTGTATCACCTTCATGCGCTCTAAGCGCCTCAATGTATTGTTGACTTCCTTCAAGGGAAAGGCGTCGAGCATAATTGAAAGATGCTCCTGAGTCAATTAAAATTGACCACGGCTTATCAAAGCCCTTTACAGTCGCTTGAGCGACTGGCAAGCCAGGCTTGTACTTTCGCCCGGTGCCATTGAGCACCGAGCTAATTGGAGCTAGGTTCTGTTTATTCTAACCTCCTGGAGGTTCAACAGAGCCTAGGTCTTCCCCAGTAGGGCGCCCCGCACCTACTGGGTATCGACGTTTTCCCGCACCGTACCAGATCTCTGGTATAGGTCGGAGTTGGAGCTCTTTCGAGCTTTACGCGAATTCCGAAGAGGGCAGGCAGGGCGTAAATGTTTCGTGCTTCCGCACATATAACATCTACGGATGGTCTTATGCTGTTCCGCAGCTTGAAGAGCCTCTTTTCCTTCCTCAACGAGATTTCAATCCATAGGTTCCGCTCTAATAGACGGAACCTATGTGCTCGAAGAGCTTGTTCGGTAAACAGGCGTGCTGACGCGAGCAGACTTAAAGTCAAACTTGGCGCGTAGCGCTATGGCAACTGCCCCTTCGAACGTAGCCGGATGAGATCGGAACAATTCCGTCCGGGCAACGACCTCATTGAGACCCGCCATAAAGATGTTCACTTAAATTGCTTCTTGCACCGTGTCTTGATGCATAGATGCAATGAGAGTTCTCAACTCCTGGGCAAAGTCCCATCGGGTTCTTTTACCCTGTCGAGTCGCTAGGAGCCGTGCTCGCATGCGAAAAGCCTGATCTGGCGGTGCAAACATGCTCGTCATTTGCTGTTTCAGCGAATCCCATGAGGGAAAAGCGTCGTTTATGGACGTGCTGCACGATAGTGCCCATTCCATGGCTCTACCTCCAAGTTTGGAAATGGCCATAGCCACCTTTTGCCGTTCTGTTAAGAACAAGGCGGAATCAATGGACATTTCCAGCTGCTTAATCCAAAAAGGGAGATTTTCTCCCTCTTTTCCTTCAAATGTCTTCACATTTACAGTTAGAGGGCGGGCCCTCGGCTCTGAGTCAGGTACAGAGATGTACCGGGTTGGCATAGATGCCGTTAAATGGTCCTGTACCTGACCGATCAGGGAGGCTTCGTACCGCATGAAGGCTTCAAGCCTTGCATGCAGGACCTCTGGTCCCTGGGAGATAATAAATTCCACGTGCTCAAGCCCGAATAAGGTTTTGAGCTTGTCACAAGCGGCGCGTTGCGCTTCTGACAATTCTAGAACCTCTTCCATTTTCGTGAGAAATGAGTCTTGTAAAGACTCAGGCGTAGATTGACCACGAGTGCTGCTCTTTTCGTCGTGACGATTTGCCACGCGGCAAAGTGGACTATGTAACGGGCTAAAGTTGCCCTAATGTTGCACAGTCCCCGTTAAGCACACTTGGTTTACTTAAGGGGATGGTCAATTACTAAATATTAGTAGTTAGACCCAGCACTCAAGTGTGGTGCACATTTGTGACTAACCCTTGTTTATGTGATGCATATGGGTGCATTCACATTGCGTCATCCGTTACGCAAGGTATCTAGAAAGATACGCTCGCAATACATATTAAGTGTTATCTATAGAGATGACATTTTAATTGGTAAAATAGGCATTTATATATAACACGATTAAATATAAATCAGTCTGAAAACTACTTCCTACTTGATAAGTGCGCACGAGGAGCCGGATTACCGCTCCCGTGACGACTCTTTATCAAAGTACTTAGTGTGTTGGGTGAGGTCGCTAACGCGCCCACCACAACTACCTCACTGCACGCAAGAGAAGCAGCTTAAACCGCTTCCTCGCTGTGCTAGGGTGTGGTCTAAGTAGAGCGTGGCCGCATTACGACGTGCCCGCCTACATACCAGGTGTAGCGGAGCTACCTCGCTCCTTAAGTCAGAGGAAGAATTTCAGACTAAGAGAGTCACTAAGTTTTATTGAACTAATGGGTTTAACAATTCAGGGAGTCGTACAAGCTATTAAAGCTTAAGGAATCCTAGTTCAAGGGATTCAGGGGTTCGTAGAACCAAGTGGAAACTAGTGTTTAAGAGGATATACCTTAGTAAGGCTTCTATCTCTTACAGATCAATGCGAAAGCCTTAGGAGGCACTAAACGGTTCAAGATCAAAAGAAGAACTGCACTTTACGTAATTATATAGATCTAAAAACCTTACCCTAGCTAATTACAAATAGATTTTGGCTGCCAGATTTATATGGCGGCGACCATATTTGTTACCCATAATAATTGGGATTTAAGTAACTAACTGTTTTATAATTAGATTAAAGGGTGTTTTCCCATAAAGTAAATGTACCACAACAACGGTTCTCCAACCGATGTGTGCCCCATTACAGACAACCAGAAAGGCCACATTGGTGCTGTTGCTGATGCTGCGGTATGTTGGCCCCTACCATGTATTTACAATGTGTGAAAGGCTTATTACAGCTGACATTTTTGGCATCCAGGCGAATGTTACTGGTGGAGGCATGATGTAGTTAGTGTACATCAAGGCTAGTAGCTAAATTGTAACGGGCGTTGTCAAATTGCCAATGATGATATCCCTCAGTATTGATATCGATAATACCAATTATTAGTTTATGAGGGTTGCTCGAAATATTAGCGATACTTATCGGTATTACCGCATACCACATAAGCAGCTACGTCGTGGCAATGTTGCTTTACCGTTTTGCACGCGCCATTCGCCCACGAGCCAGCACTGAATCATAATGTTAGCGCTTCAGGTCCGTACTCAAAAGCGCCTGTTGCTCAATGCAACCACCGCGTCTGTTGCATTGCATAAGCGCTTCGCTTCGGCACCAGTCATTACCGAGGATCACGAAGAAAACGAGGAGGCATTAAGTGTCGGTGAGCCTTCAGGCTTTGAACGTGACACGCTCGACACGTACTTGAATTCGCTCCAAAAGTACAATCCACCCATCAAAACAGGTCTCAAGGGCCTTAACATTATTCACGATCCGCTTTATAATAAAGGCACGGGCTTTCCGCACGTCGAGCGTGATCGCCTCGGTACAATTTTCCTCCACTAGTTTGCACAAAACCTGGCAATTTGTAACTCAATTTTTTGCAATACAATAGGTCTACGTGGATTGGTACCACCGCGCCGATTATCAGTCGAAGCGCAGCTCTCTAAGTTGTACGACACTTTCTCGCAAGAAAGAGACCCACTCGGTAAAAGTCGCTTCCTCACAGATTTACACGACCGAAACGAGACGCTATTCTTTCGTCTTTTAATCAAACACATGAAAGAAATGGGTACGTTAAAGCAAGCAACGAATTTCGATTGATTCCAACTAATTTCTTTCATATTGCAGCCCCTATTGTCTACACTCCAACGGTTGGTGTCGTGTGCCAGAAGTTTGGTCATCTTTACCGTCGCCCTCGCGGCATGTTTTTCAGCACCCGCGATCGGAGCCAATTCGGTGCCATGGTGTACAATTGGCCGTGTGATGACGTTGAAGTCATTGTCGTGACAGATGGGAGCCGAATCCTCGGACTTGGCGACCTTGGTGCCAACGGCATGGGCATTCCTATTGGAAAGCTTGCGCTTTACACGGCTGCTGGTGGCATCGATCCACGGAAGGTACTTCCCGTGATGCTGGACACGGGTACAAACAACCAGACGCTTTTGAACGACCCGTACTACCTCGGGGTCCAGCAACCTCGTCTTACTGGTGAAGCTTTCTGGTCCATGGTGGACGAATTCATGCGTGCAGTGCGTCACCGGTGGCCGAAGGTTCTTGTTCAATTTGAAGATTTCTCGAGCGAACATGCTGCTGATGTGTTGAACGCATACCGATTGAAACAGCTCTGTTTTAACGATGACATTCAAGGCACGGGTGCCACAGTGCTAGCTGGTGCTCTAAGTGCGTGCGAACGTGTCAAGATCCCATTAAAGGAACAACGCATTGTAATTCTTGGCGCTGGGAGCGCAGGCTTAGGCGTCGCATCCACATTGCTTCAAGGCATGTTACGCGAAGGCATGACGATTCCAGAAGCGCGTGAACGTTTCTATATTCTTGATCAGTACGGGCTGCTGGGAGAAGCTCGCGACTCATTGAATTCCGGCCAGCAGTTCTTCTCTCGGAGCGATCTTGCCGATAAAACGAACCTCGTGGAAGTCATCAAACAGGCCAAGCCTACGATGCTCATGGGTCTTAGTGCTGCTGCTGGAGCCTTTACGCAAGAAGCCGTCGAGGAAATGGCCAAGCATGCTGAGCAGCCAATTGTGTTTCCTCTATCGAACCCCACGTCAGTGGCCGAGTGCACGGCTGAGCAGGCGTATGAATGGACCACTGGAAAATGTGTCTTTGCGAGTGGCAGTCCGTTCGAGCCCGTGACGTACAATGGTACACAGTACAACATTAGCCAGTGCAACAATATGTTCATTTTTCCAGGTGTGGGTCTTGCGTCTTCAGTCATTCAAGCCACTCGCGTCACGGATGGCATGCTCTACTCGGCAGCAAAGGCGCTGTCGCAGTGCATGACGTCGGATGAGATTGCCAATGGTCAAGTCTTTCCGTCGGTCGAAAATATTCGGGACGTCTCTTTAAAAGTAGCCACGGCTGTGTGTGAAACTGCTCTGGATGAAGACGTTGCGGGCGTCCGACCAAAGATCCGCCGTGGCGGTACGCTGGAGGATTTTGTTGCCTCAAAAATGTACTTCCCGGCCTATCACGCGCTAGTCGAGTAAAGTGAATAGAGGCACTTAAACACGTTCGCTTTCTGCGCAGTAAACATATCGCTTCAAATTATTACATTAGGAGTTATGTGAGAGCACCATCCATATCAAAATTTCTCGTTCGACTCAGTATTCGATTCTTTGGTGTCTTTCTGTTGCTGCTAGCACACGAACGATTATTTGCTTTAAGTTATTAGGTAACCCTCGACTTGTCTATTGGCGGGGCTAACAGAGCAAATTTTGACACAAGCACGTCGAAAAGCTCTCCATCGTTGTCATCGCTCGGATGCTCCGTCTTGTACACGGCATGTAGACAGCCCGTAATGGAGCCACGTGGGGCATCAATGTCTACGCCACTCGCGTACTCGAATGTCTGACCCGGCGCCAGCATTGGCGTGGCGCCAACGATACCTGGCGAATTCCGCGGCAGCGCAATCCGCTGACCTTTTTCGCTTTCAAACGTGTACTGGCGTCCCAGAATCTGAATTGAAATACTGTCATCTGCAGAAGCAGAAGAATTGAAACTAGCGACATTGAAGACACGGAATACGAAAGTATTACTTTGATTGGTGATGGTTATGCGGTACGTAAAGCGGAAAACGTTCGTGGCCGGATCGCTGTGCTTCTGCACATATTTGCTCGTCGCTTCGATTCGAACGCCATTCGTTACTGTGACTGCGAACATGTTAGATAATAATTTGCACATGGATTGCCAATTGCAATTCGTTCAATGCAAATCGAAATGTACCACTCGAGCATTGAGCCAACAAAAGCTGTTCGGACAATTCCCTCAGCGCTCTATATGGTCGAATATATAATGAACGCAATAAAATTTTTACCTAAATCGTCACGTACAAGATGGCGTCGTCCAATTTGGCATTAAGCGTCTGTCATTCACCAAAACTATTGGTCTCAGCACGTACTCGATTCACAATGTCAATTTTGTCACCTTTCGGTCACTTAGTTTTACATTTTGTCGAAAGCTTAGCTGTATAATCTTTATAGGGTCCAAGCGCGGGGATCCCATTTGGAATGCATTGTCTCGCAGCTTTCGAAAGTCTTCGAGCGAGCTTAGTACTTCGGAGCCTATCACTCGCTTTGTCTGCCCGTCTGACAACGGTAGCGAATCTACAAATCTGCCGTGACCCCATTGCTCCAGCTGAAGGTCACGGCGAATAAAAAAGTGAGGTGTTTGTTGTAGCTTGCGCGCGTCGCGTAGTAAACACCTGTAGATAGCGCGTGTTGATCTTGCCGATGGCATTGTTTCAAGAATTAAGTACACTTGCAGCACAGATTATGCGCCTATTGATGTTTACCACATCAATCTTGCAACTATCACAACGTCTGGGGGAAGATTTACAACCTTAGTAATGGCCGAGACAACAACGATGCGGGGGCTCCCCGAGGAGGTAGTGACGCACCCGTTGGTTCTTTTAAGCATCGTAGACCACTATAATCGTGTGGCACGTGATACTAGTAAACGTGTTGTCGGCGTTCTTCTTGGATCGACCTTCCACGGCAAGTGCGACATCACGAACTCGTTCGCTGTACCTTTTGATGAGGACTTGCGTAACCCTGGTATCTGGTATTTGGACCATGATTTCTTGGAAAGCATGTATCAAATGTTTAAAAAGATCAATGCCAAGGAACGTATTGTGGGCTTCTATAGCTCAGGCCCAAAAATTCGCAAGTCTGACTTGGATATTGACGACTTGTTTCGTCGCTACTGTTCACACCCGGTCTTAATTATCTGCGACGTGCGTCCTCATCTCGAAGGGCTTCCAACCACAGCGTACGGCTCTATCGAAGAAGTAGAAGAAGACGGCAAAGCTATTAAGCGCGTTTTTAAGCATGTCAAGTCTAGTGTCGGTGCGTACGAAGCCGAGGAGGTCGGTGTCGAGCACTTGTTGCGCGACATCAATGACCCGTCGGTTAGTTCGCTGGCTGGACAGGTAAAGCACAAGATGACGGCACTTAATGGACTTAAGGAGCGCCTGTTGGAAATGAAGACGTATCTTGAAAACGTCGTGGCTGGTCGTTTGCCACTTAACCACCAGATCATTTACAATATGCAGACAATTTTTAACTTGCTGCCCAACCTCAATGTCGACGAACTTGTGCGCTCGATGTTTATGAAGACAAATGACATGCATTTCGTACGTACTTGGGAGAATGCGAATTGGATTGCTGCTTCTAATTATTGATGCCTTTGTTATTGTTGCCTTAGGTGATTTACTTGTCTGCACTTATTCGCTGCACGACCGCGCTGCATAATCTCGTAAATAACAAGATTAAATACAAACAGTCGGAAGAGATAGCATTTACGGAAAAAAAGGAGGAGAAAAAAGATGTATTGAAAGACAAGGAGAGCGAAACAACTCCGTAGAATTGCGCCGTTTGAAGCGATTCTTCGCGCTCACGAAATATTTGAATTGATTTTCTTATAGCCGTTGCAACTACAGTACACTTATGTTACACATTCACACTAGCAACGTCTTCGCGCTCACAAAATATTTAAATTGATTTTCTTATAGCCTTTGCAACTACAGTACACTTATGTTACACATTCACACTAGCCGAGCGAGCGCCCCTCTCCAGCAACGATAACGGCGTCTGCCATATGTATATATGTCGCGGCAATTCGATGTATGCACATCTACTAGTTCATCATCTATCTCAGTGTACTTAAGTGATTGAACTCAAATGTCAATAAATTGGTTGAAACTTACCCTAAGTGAAGAGAACTATTGTAGCGATTTACATGTGAGGACTGCATTACATTTAATTGCGAGATAAATTCTTTCCGATTTGGGCTTTTAAGCGGAAAGTTTAATCGAGTTTTTATCGTAGGATCATGGTACAATAAAGCTAGTAAACGTTCTTATTGTACCTCACTATACTTGGTTACTTCGAGAGTATTTGATTTAGCATAAACCTAAATTATGATATCTTCACAAAAAAAAAATGATTCAGGAAAATCAACGTTTTGTTTTATTCCGTTGAAGAATGTTTTTTAAGCTATTCACAGGCCCCGTCCATAATGTCAACGACGCCAATGACCCAGTACTGATTAAACTCGAGAATTTTATTTTCTACGAAGCCGGCGCCGAAGAACGAGAAGTCAGATAAGAGAACATCACGATGGGTAATGTTCCACTGATTTACCATCGCCTCCGAGGAGTCAATTCCGACGCCATAAGCCTCCTTAGAGCCTTTCACCTGCACTTTATTAGCTGTAAGTACGGACTTCACGGAATGCACCTCTGTTGTGAATTCTTGGGGAATTTGATAATAAGCTAGGTCTTTAGCGACGACTTGAGCAGCTGCAGCCACCTTTGTGTTAAAACAGAGGTTCTTTTTGCCGCTAGCGGTGCGAATCTTGTTGACAAAGTCTAACACTTCGGAATTGTAATCATCGATTTGACCATTGGTCAAGCTGAAAACAGCAGCAACAGTGAGCGCAAGGATGAATTTCATTGCGAAGTTGTAACTGAGCGGGATCGTGGGAAGCGAGAGACGAAATGATACTGCGCCGCAAGTTGAAAAGTGAACTGCATTTGAAATAAAAAAACTTAGGAGTGCAAACTAAGTATACTTTGGTGAGCACTGGCTGCTATTCACCAATAATCCAGCTCTTAAAAATTCACACTCTTATGGTGCACCTTAATTACATCCATGACTGCCACTGTACTCAATGTGGCAGTTTACGCACTCATTATTTGGTGCTTTGGACGACGAGAATTGGAATTGGCAATGATTTAAAAGGAGCTCTTCTAAGCGACAAAGACGGGTCTTGCTGATTTTTATTTTCTGCATTCCCATATGATTCGTTTGGGTGGGCATCTACGCATCCGGCTTGCTTGCGTATGGGACAAATAAAGAACTTCTTATATTCGGAAAGCCATCCAGTGGCCACAATCACATTTCACCGCATCTTCACCCTCGTGGGATGAAAAATTGAGGAGTCAATTAAACAATCTTCAGTTTATAAAGAATATGTAGCGCTAGAGGTGTCACATCTTCTTGTCCTAACGACTTCCTAAGTGCAGTGCGACAAAAAAAGATAAATTAAGAGGAGTTTAGGGCGTAAGCAAACATCTCAATTGCTTCCAGACTAAGCAAAACAGATGGTATTTCACGATAAATTGTCATTGCTTTGAGCAAGCCCGAATCATCAACCTACGTGGTCAAATTTCTGCATCTTGTTAGATTTAAGCTACGCCTTTTTTACATTTTTCCTTAGGCAAACTGAAGCCAGCGGAATTTGTTGGGTAATATTGATGGTATAGGTGAAGCATAAAAAAACTATGTTTTCAAAGTTCAGACGCAGTAGCGGTCCCGCTGCATATATAACGAATATTATTCCTATGAGTTAAAATATTTTTTAGAGATTAGCTCTATTAATTGGTTGATTTAACCAATCAATAGAACTAATGTCTTATTGGTCCTTAGCCGGAGGTTCCAAGTCTTGGGCCCAGAAGCTGAGGCTTCACGACCCATTGGTTTTCGGGTCTATGTGGTCTTTAAGACCCGGCTCAGGCAAACATTTGAGCCGCCACGTGCCGAATTCAGGGCTCGAGCCGAGCTTCTGGAATTGAAGCTGAGTAAGCGTGACTTTCACGTTTATGCCCAGCATACACTGTAACCGGGTGTATCGTTACTGTAACGGGGCACTGCGACTTGTACTGTTTCAGTACAAGTCCACTTCACACTGCTTCAGTTGTGAGTGGTGCCTTTCGTTAGGTGACGTACACTGTACGTATAGAGGAAGACTTCTCTTAAGACAAGTTAACTTAAGAGGGTAAAATGAAAACTGTATTAATATAGTTAAGTGTCTTTTAATCTATCTTTGTAAATGCTGTGTAACGGGCTAGAGTTGCCCTAATGTTACACAGTCCCCATTAAGTACATTTGGTACTTAAGGGGATGGTCAATTACTAAATAATAGTAGTTAGACCCAACACTCGGGTGTGGTGCACATTTGTGACCAACCCTTGTGGATATGATGCACATGGGTGCATTCATATTAGGAGGGATGACGCCCAGCGTCATCCGTGATGACGGCTAGCGTCATCCGTTGCGCGAGGTATCTATTAAAGATACGCTCGCAATACATATTAAATGATACCTAGGTATTTGTATTTAATTCTATTAAATATAAATCAGTCTGAAAACTACTTCCTACTTGGTAAGTGCGCACGAGGAGACAGATTACCGCTCCCGTGACGACACTTAACCAGAGTACTTAGTGTGTTGGGTGAAGTCGCTAGCGCGCCCACCACAACTACCTC
>NC_090610.1:15667623-15668229 GCF_004359215.1 Bremia lactucae
ATTTCTCGTCTTTTTCCAAGAGACGAGAGAGATGAACTGTCATCTCTGCATAATTGCGAGAGTACTTGTGCAAGAACGCCGCTAAACCAAGGAATTTTCTAAGATCCTTGACATCGACTGGAACTGGCCAGTCGGTGACTTCCTTGTTCTTTTCAGGATCAGAACGCACGCCGTGTTCACCGACGATGCACCCAAGAAGTGGTATTTCGCTTGCAGCGAATATATACTTCTAGAGATTTGCGTACAATTTACGCTTTTGCATAAGCGTAAGAACCTGACGAGCGTGAGTTTTATGAACTTCCACGTCCGTCTTCCATCCATGGCCCGGCTATAATGAATACATCGTCCATAAAAGGCGGTGCAAATTTTCGCACCGGTCTCAACAGATTTGTTACGTGTTGCAGGGGCGTTACTAAGCCCCTGAGGTATCACTAGCCATTCCCAGAGCATCCCACTGGGAGTGCTTACTGCTGTGTACGGGATGTCCCGTTCACGCATAAGAATTTGATAGAACCCATCCATCAGATCCATAGACGAAAAGATCGTACTCTTAGACATACCATCTATGATTACGTCTTTTCTAGGTATCGGCGTTTGAGCCGGTAC
>NC_090610.1:15670090-15681521 GCF_004359215.1 Bremia lactucae
GTTGTACTAACGACCGTACCACAAGTGAGGCCATCGCACTCACTCGTAGTACATACACACGCTTGTGGACGCTCCAAGATGTTCATCAGACGGCCATCTGATGAGCAAGTGGCAGGCATCTTTACGGATCGATGCTGCCAGCTGATCCTTGGCCGTATTTTCTGAGCCAAGGTAAAGCTAGGATGACATCAAATTTGTCATTCAAAAATCCAGTACGATGAAATCATCATCGTACTGTAAATCTCTTAACGTGTAGTGAAATTTTACTACCGTTTCATTAGTGTATCGATGCCCTGTCGCTAGACGCACCGTCATCCTCGTTGGAGGGATGTCGCGCTCAACATATTTGAGCCTACGACCCTCTAGCGACTGGCGACGAATAAAGTTAATCGACGCTCCGCAGTCCACTAGTGCTCTGAGTGACAAATCATTTGTCACTTTCAACTTCAAGGTGATGAGGGATACCTCATCACCAGGTGCAGAGACACATAATGATTGTGTGTCTGGAGCAACTTTAATTAAGAGATTTGCAAATTCTGTTGAGGTTGCTGGATATCAGTAGGACGATGCGCCCCTACTGACAGCGACCGTTTTTTTTAGGTCCGCCTAGCTGTTGCAATTTCGCAACAACGTCGGACCCGCGACCGTTGCCTTTTTTGGCATACGGTTCAAATTACGTTCAGTACCTTTCGGTGCTGGGCGTGGGGCACTACACTCATGAGCGTTATGACCTAACTTCTGACAGCGATGGCATTTCTGCAATCGTTTATTGCTCGAAAAGCGAGGACTCTCGCTTTCGACGTAAGAGAGGTCCATGGGTTCTGGACCTCCTAGCTCGTGTCGTCTTGGAGGACGATACGATGACGAACTTGCTTGAGCCTGTCTCAAGCTAAAGTCCTCCTGTTCCGCAACGGATATTGCTTCTTCAAGCGTATCCACTTCCAAGCGGAACAGGTGGGTCCTTACGGGACCATCCGTAAAACCTGGCATGAACACCGTAATCGATGTGTGTTCATGGACTGGGTTATTTATAATAGAACTCGCTAAGAGTCGTATGTGCTGGGCATATGGTGAACATCACGCTTGCCTTGCTTGAGTTTCAGAAGCTCTGAACGAGCTCTGAACTCAACCCTAGGCGGTTCAAACGTCTGTAAGAGTCGGGCTTTAAAAGCCTCTAGCGACCCAAAGGCATACGGGTCGCGCAACTTAAGGCCCAATGCCCACGTTTTGGCACGACCTGCTAAATTTAATTGAGCTAATGCGACTTGCATTTGCTCGTCGATGATGTGACGCGCCCTTATGGCATCGTCCAACTCGACAAACCATCTTAAGAGGGAGTCTTCTTCGACTCCCCTATACTTAGAGATATCAATCTTTCGAGTTTCGGGACGACGCGTTTGCGTCATCCCAGGTACAGGGGGCTGTACCTGTTGTAACCTCAACAGTTCTGCCTGTTGCGGGCCTTGCTGATTCAGCAAGGCTATATTCTCCTTCATCTCGTCAAGTTCATGTTGTATGAACTTGACGACGGCTGAATGGAGGGCATCTCTGTCCAAACCGGACAGCATGGCCAAGATGGCTTCGTTCCCTACGGTCGAACTCATTCGTTCGACCGCCCTCCTTTCTATGTCACTTAGAAAGGAGTAGCTTTCACGCGAAACGTGATGCGTATTCCCACTAATCTAACATGTCCATGTTAGATAAAGGAAATGTGGGCCTTGGAGGGCCTATAAAGTGCTACCAGGTGTAACGGGGCACTACGACTTGTACTGCTTCAGTACAAGTCCACTTCGCACTGCTTCATTTGCGAGTAGTGCCTTACGTTACTTTAAATGGTTGATTTAACTTTTAAACAACCTCGCCAATCGTTATGAACACGATTGTGCGGTGCGCAAGAAGGCGCCATACATAGTATGTTATTAGTATAATAAGTCAGTAGTAGATAGAAGATCATTACGTAGGAACTTAATATATTAGTACATTCTACCTTTTCTCTATTTAAAGCCTTAGAACATACCTTTGGTAGCTAAGCCTACTTAGTTACCTGTAATCTTCCATTGCACGTTGTGTACGTGAAGAATCCGGGCACCCCACCTTCACTGTAATCAGTGTAGGTTGACTAGTATTGTTGTCAGTACTAGCAAAGGGTGCCCCGTTACACCTGGAAGCACCTCGTAGTCCTTATAAAGGTCCACACACGTCCAATCCAACATGGACATGTTAAATGACGAAGGAGGGAGCTTTAAAGCTCCTCAAGAAGGCTATTACGCAATGCGTGAAGGTTGCACATTTGAGTGACCTTGAATCGAGAGCGATCGAACGCACGAGTTCGGTCGTAGGCGGGCCAGCTGTTGGCGCCATGCTGTACATTCTGGGAATAGATGAGCAGCATGCGGCCATAGCCGAGTTCATACAACACGAATGGGGCCCGAGACAAAGTAGCCTTGCTACACCAGCAAGGCTCTGAACTCGCGGATGTGTTGAGAGAATACGCTGCTTAACAAATTAGAACTGTGGGAGACAGAACCATTTACATGCTGCTAGCGGGCCGACGCTTCCACGTCGAGCCGAAAGCTTAAAATATAGAAATCTCTGTTCCGGCTTGAATAAGAGTCGCTCGACCAAGCGATCTCTATATCGGAACAGGAAGACTTTAGTCTTCAACATGCTTTTGTCCACTCTGTAGCTATTGTTCTCCGAGACGACAAGAAAACGGAGGTCCAGAACCTATGAACCTCTTGTATAAAGAAAAGAGAAACCTCGCTCTTCAAATTACAAACGATTACAAAAAATGTAATCGCTGTAGAAAAACGGGCCGATACGCCTATGAGTGCTCCATGGCCAGTTCTGAGCGATAAGATCGACCTCCTGCTAGGAACAGCGGAAAATGCTGTTGCGAAATCGCAACGACGAGATGGATCGTCAAAAACCGGCCGGGGTCAGTAGGTGCGGAGCGCCCTACTGATCCAGCAACGTCAAAAGAATTTGCAGGCCTTTGACGGAGTTGCTCCTCACACACACTGTGTGCACTGCTCCAGGTGATGAGGTTAACCTCATCACCTTGAAATCAAAATGTTAAATAAATTGCCACTTGAGTCCCTAGTCGATTGTTGTGCGTCGAACAATTTCATTCGACGCCAATCGGTAGAACATCGCAGGCTCAAGTCCATGAAGCGCGATATCCCTCTCACAAGGATGACAGTGCGTCTTGCAACAGGCGCATCTGTAACAGTTAAGAATCGTGTAACTAGTATCCAATACACATTAGAGGGGAAACAGTAAGATGAGGATTTCGTCGTACTTGATTTAAATGACAAATTTGATGTCATTCTTGGATTACCATGGCTCAGAAAGTACGAGCCATGCATAAACTGGCAGCACCAAGCCGTGACGATGCCTGTCTCTCGTTCAACGAAGGGTCATCTGATGAACGTCTTGGAGCGTCCACAAGTGTGTGAATGTCCTACAAGTGAGTGCGATGGCCTCACTTGTGGGTCGGTAGTTTGCAACTGCAAAAGACTTCAGTGTGAGAATCCATCACACTGTGGGTTTAGATACCGACGTCTGTGCACAAGCACATGCAGCGTCAATGATCGACCACTTGAATAAGTTTAGTGTTACAAAACAAGGATGCTTGCTTGGAAAGCAACATCCAAGAAAATTTGAAATGCCTGTCTGTAAGAGGCAGTGTGAAAGTCCTAGATCGACTGGAGAGTCGATCGTAGAGGATCTCGCTGTGGATGCGCAACCACGGTTGGGGGGGGGGGTTCCCCCAACCGTGAGGGAACAAGTCCTTAAGAATCTGGAGGAATAAGTCCCCAGAAACCCGTGGTGAAAGTCTCCCAGGTACCTAATGAAACAAGTTTCAAAGAGGAAACTGGGACAATAAATATCTTCGTAAACAATGGATCAAGTGTAGGCGCTTCTACACTTGATCTGATAGCGCCTCATAAGTTAACTTCGGAGATGACTCAACTGCAAACTGAAACAGATGACAACTACGTGGCCGACATTCGGTCGGCAATAGTATTTCCTGAAAACGAACCGGTTTTCAGCAGATATTCATTGAACGAAAGTGAACTCTGCGGAAGACTCGGATTGAACGTATTACTAGGATTCTTTGAAAGCAAATCCTTTATAGAAAGATTGATCGAATTCAAGGATGTATTCCCTGAGTCCGTACCGTGCAAGTTGGATAAGATAAAGGCACTCTACACGAAATCGACCTGATTTTAGGCTCGAAATACTGAATTGGCCATTGCCTCGTAAACAAGTATCAATTTCTTTGCCGATCGCTTAGCAGCGGGCCATATGAAGAGTAGAACTACACGTACAGGTACAGAGGAAGGTTTCTATGAAGGTAAGAGGACTTTGCTTGTAGGGTCTAGATTAAGGCTTGGAATAGATAGAAAGGAAACTGTGTTAATATATCAAGTTCCACGTAACGATCCTTCAATCTTCTTCTGACTTTATTATGTTAACAACAAACTGTTATTGCGCCTAATTGCACACCGCACAGTCGTGTCGTATAACGATTGGCGGGGATATTTTAAAAGTTAATCAACAAATCAATAGAACTAATGTCTTATTGCGTGAATATTGGATCTATTCAAGTCAAATAATTAATTAAATAATTATTTGTACTTCTTTGCTTATTTCCTTTTTAAAGTATAATATTTATCACTGCTCATAGTTCTCCACGCTTCTGTATGCGTGTAACAACAGGAGGATGGCGGATTGATGATGCGTTTAATGAATTGAGCGCTGCAGCGGTACCAGCTCAAACGCCGAATCCACGAAAGACGTAATGATTGATTGTATGTCAAAGAGTACTATCTTTTCGTCAATAGATCTGATGAATGGATTCTATCCGATCCTTATGCGTGAGGATGATATCCCGTTCCCAGCAGTAATGTCCCCGAGTGGAATGTTATGGAAGTAGCTAGCTATGCCTCAGGGACTTAGTAAATCCCCTGCAACATTTAACAGATCTATAACCAATCCGTTGAGATCGGTGCAGGATCTCGCACCGAGTTATTTTGATGGTGGTTTCGTTCATAGCAGAGTTATAAATAGATTGCCGGACGTTGAAGTACAGCGTACCCAAGTACGAAAGGTTCTTACACTGACGCGTAAGCATAAGTTGTACGCAAATCTCAAAACGTGTATATCCGCTGCAAGCGAAATACCACTTTTTGGATGCATCGGGTGTAAACAAGATGAACGCCCGGATCCGGAAAAGGTCAAGGCGAGCACCGATTCAGCGTTCCTGTGAGAATTTAAAGCAAAGCGTGATGCAATCACCAATCCTGGCGATTGCGAACCAAGACAGACCACTTCATGTAGTCTGTGACGCCAGCGATTTGCAATCGGCTGTGCGTTGATGCAATACGACACAGACGGCGCAAAGCGAGTCATCTGTCATCAGTCGCGTCAGCTTCAACCAGCTGAACGCTAATATCCAGTGCATGAAGGACCTTGTTGCCATGAGATATGCACCGGCTAAGTTTAGGGTCTAACTTTTGGGAGATAGACCATTCATTGTAGTTACGGACCATGCGTCATTACGCACGGCCGTAAACAGTCCACACCTCTCGCAAAGAATGGCGAGATGGTTGTCTTTCTTCGCGGAGTATATCTTCTCCATGGAGTATAAAAACCAGGACGATATAACGTCGTCGCTGATGCCCTTTTCACGCCGGCCCGATTTTGAGCAGGCTGCACAAAACAACAGTGAGGATGAGCCCACTGTTGCATCAACCAGCAGTGAGCATTCGACCACTTTTGCAACAATAAGTGTTCCCTCGTCAACATCAGTTAACGACATAAAAGAGCGTATCAAGATGATAAGGCTCTTAAAGGGTAGATGGATTACCTTAATAACTCATTCCAACAATCCTAAAAAGAATTGTCGAAATTGTATTGATCCTCAACAGATCGATACTCAACACGCAGTGGGTTACTGTATTATACAGATACTGCTGGCGAGACACTTCGTGTCGTCATCCCCATTAATTATGATTTGCGTTCACGCATCATGTATGAGTGCCACGATGCACCAATAAGTGGTCATCGTGGACGTTAGAAGACTTATCTCACGATAAGCCCAAACTTCTACTGGCCATGCCTGTATGAGTTCGTCCGCAAGAACATACGTGCTTGCAAGGTTTGTCAGCGGGTATATCTTAGCGCTTCATCCCATGCTCTGTTACAACCTCTGCCTGTTTCGATAGAGTGTTGGCAGTCCGTATCTTTAAGCTATGTCTGTGGATTTCCCGACGATCACAAAAATTGGTATTCTTGTTTTTGTTGATTGTTTCAGCAAAATTTTACAGCAAACAATCGTTCATTCAATGCTAACGATTTAGTCCTACTGTCTACAAAAAACGTTCCAAAACATGTAGTGACGAATGTGGGCAGTTATAAGTCACTATCCAAGAATACCGGCCCGTTCCGTGTACTGCACCGCCAAGGCAATGCGTACACGATCGGGATGTCTCGTTGGATGCGTACGCATCCTATATTTATGTTGGCGTTTCCGCCCTTCCCATCAGTACGAGGCTTCATCCGATACCGAATCACCCCGAACGGTCTAAGGCGTCTGCCAAAGCCTGATCGTTCCGAAATAAAGAATGATAGTCTCGGGACAGATTCTGGTTCTCATGAACCAGACGTCATACTACACCTTCCAAGGGAGATATCTTCTGACGATCTGTCACCAGCTCGTTTTAAAATGACTGATGTGTCTTTTCGTTCGCCAGTTGATCAGTCGCAACTTGCGCACAATTTCTCATCTGGTCACGAGAAACATTATCAACCATCATCGCTAACTCGCGGCGACGAGATCGTTCGTGATCAATATCCTCCCTTAAATAATGAGGAGTGTAATCCAAATCACGTTGATGAGTATGGTTCGTCAAACTAGGCGAACCCGATCCCCCCTCCACATCCATTGACGGATTCGAGTGGTGAGAAGCGTTTTCGCGTTAAACGCCTCTCGAGCCACCGTGAGTAAAGTGGGTTCAAATGAATTATCTCGTTTGTTAGCAAGGATATCCACCCCGCATGGTAGTTGTGAATCTCGTATCGCACTGATAATGGACGTTCCGGGTCTCGTTCGATAGTACAACGAGACCCATCCTCCTGGACAGAGGGTCCATCAGAGAACGAGCGCTTCCCAAGCTCGTAAAAGGATTGGAGTTCCTCAATAGTACGCGCATCTCACAAGAGATGTGCGTCTCTCAATGAGGATCTTTAAGGGAATCTGCATCCTTAGGGGCATGACCCTTTAAACAGCATGGGCATGAGACCCCCCCACGAGAGGCAAGGAATCCCTGCCTCGCTAGACAAACGGTGCAACTTATAGCGTGCACCGGCTACGGTCTGTTTCTCGAACCTTTCACGGAAAGCATTTAGCTTGGCAAGCCAGACCTCACGCCTATGTTTTATACATTCTGTACAAAGGCTGGCCAAGCTTGGAACAAAGGTTTGACATCCTTTGCCCGCTTACAAGAGTACCACCGATGCCGAAAAAAGCAACGATGAAGAATTCCGTTTCGTCCTCACCAGGCTTGTGAAGCCTGGATGAGTCGAACAAATTCAAAATAAAAAAATGGGAATTTAAGGAAACGTGTAACGGGATGTATCGTTACATGAAATTAACAGTTAAAGATTGTTAATTAATATATTATCTAAAAGGTAGATATTATTTGAAGGATATTACTTTATATAGTAATGTTTATAATTATTATCCATAAATAGGTACCGGAATGTGATAACGATTGTTTGTAATACTAGATTAACGAATTAAATTTCCCTTAGGGGGCAACCAAGGCCTCGTTTCATGACTGAACCGCAACGTATTGCGGTCCCTCTCCTGTTGGCTCATATTAATGTTAGCGTTAACTTGGCCCTTGGAGCGATCCCAGAATCACTCCTTTCCTGGTGATGCAAACTACCACCGCCAGCAGCATTCTTCCCTTCACGACCACCTAGTTCCTGATGACGCATACTAACGTCAACAGTGTGATCATCGCTGACGGAGTCATCCTCAGATGATTCCCCACCAAAGAGGTTCGACGAGTCGAACAACCTCGTCATCACCTCTTTGGTTGTCACGTTAGAACCCAAAGGTTTAACGGGCTCGGCCCCGGGTGATCCGGCGGCCTTCACGCTAGCCACTGAGTCGGGCGATGACGGTGACTTGGACAAGTCACCTACAATTGGTGTAGCAGGTGACTTGTCACCGTCACCTGCAATGGCTGTAGCAGATGACATATTTCAGTCACCTCCAATTAAAGTCGGAGGTGACTTATTCCCCACAGAAGACGCATTAGCTTGCACTGATCCGTGCAGCTGCCAGCTTTGCGGCCTCACGGACGACGCGTACAGATTTGTTGGTAGCCATGCGCAAACGAATTTAAAATCAATAATGCGACAAAATTGGAATTTTTGTTTAAAACCAATAATGCAAAATTACAGGAAAGACATAAAGTATTTCGTGTCACCCTACATCAGTCACTAAGTGACTGTTTGTTAGGGGGGGTGATGTAACGGGGTGTCCCGTTACATAAATATTAGGTTCTATACGGGGAATATGATATATTATTTGCGACGAGTGAAAATAAATAAAGAAGTACAAGTTATTTTCTTTGTTAAATTTGACTTAAGTAGTTCCAAAATTTCCGAACTTGATTATATTGACGAATAACACATTAGTTTTATTAATTGGGAAATTTAACTTTGAATCTACCGCCAATCGTTATAAGACACAATTGTGCGGTGCGCAAGGAGGCACCATACATAGTTTGTTGTTAATATAATAAAGACGGTTGTAGATAGAAGATCGTTGTGTAGAAACTCAATACATATTAATACAGATTTACTTTTTCTATATTTTGAAGCCTTAGAACTAACCTTTGGTATCTAAATTTTGCCATCATGCACGAGTAGATGGCCACTTTCATTTTGGTTGCCCGATTTACCATTGCCCCAGAATGTGTCGATTCAATGTCGATACGTAAACGGCCAAGAATGACAATGTCCATTAGCTTTCACATCCAGCTTGTAACGGGGTGTATCGTTACATGAAATTAACACTTAAATGTTGTTAATTAATATATTATCTAATAAGTTAGATAATATTTGAAGAATAGTACTTTATATAGTAATGTTCGGAAATCTTATCCATAAATAGGTATAGGCCAATATATCTTTTTATCTCGCAGACTAATCGGCTGTAAACGTAAACAAAGAGAGAGAGACCGATAAGATTTCAATTGCAAGCTTAGTATAGTTTATAATTAAGTTAGCATTAACAGATAGGAAGAAGAGATACTTAATTATATTAATACAGGTTTTTTAACCCTCTTTAAGGTAGTTGTCTTAAAGAGTAGTCTACCTCTGCACGTACTAGTGTGTAGACGCATGCACCGAATTATTGATGGCGAATTCCACCATCGGTAAAAACTCGCTCCAATTCGGATACGATCGGACGTAACCTCGAAGTATCTGTTCGAGGACGCGATTTACGCGTTCTGTTTGACCATCCGCTTCTGGGTGGTCGGAAGTTGACATTGTCAGCCGTGTTCCGAGAGATCGGAACAGGGAGTGCCAAAATTCCGCCGTGAACCGTGGATCTCTTTCCGACACCAATTACGGGGTAACCCATGGAGTTTGAATACCGTGTCGATAAAGACACGGGCACAACCTGGAGCCGTAATCGACTCTGGTACTGCAGCAAGGTGTACCATCTTGCTGAATCTGTCTACAAAAAGAAGGATTCCATTGTTTTTATGATCGTCTTCGAAAAATCCGAAGACGAAGTCCATACATACGGACTGCCAACACTCTGCCGGGAGTGGTGGAGGTTGAAGAGGTGCATGGGATGAAGGGCTAGGCTTCACCCGTTGACATACCTCGCAAGCACGATGTACTTGCGCACGAAGTGTTACTGGCGGGGCCAGTACAAGTCGCGACTTACCGTGAGGTAAGTTATCTCACGTCCACGATACCCACTTGTGGGAGCATCGTGACACTCAGACATGATGCGCAAGCGCAAATCATTGTGACTTGGGACGACGACACGTGGAGTGTCGCCGGCAACGGCTGTGTAGTACAATAAGCCATTACGTGTTGTGTATCGATCGGATGACGATCGATATAAAGCCGGTAAATCTTTAAAAGATTTATCGAATGGATTCATTAAATGATCCATCAAACATAGAAGGTCCTTATCATCTGTGCAAGCTTTCTTTATGTCATCAACTAAGGTTGATGACGGAACACTCGTAGTGAGTGTTGCAACAGTAAGATTAATTTCACTGTTGGAGTGTATTGCTGACTCGAAATCGGGTCGGCGTGATAACGCATCAGCGACGACATTAAGTCGTCCTGGTTTATAATCGACGGAGAAATTATACTCCGCGAAGAAGGATAGCCACCTCGCCATCCTTTGCGAGAGGTGTGGGCTATTTACGGCCGTGCGTAATGACGCATGGTCCGTATACACCATGAACGGTCTATCTCGAAAAGATAGACCCTAAATTTAGCCAATAATATTTCATGGCAAGGAGTTCCTTGTCATGCACTGGGTGACTGCGTTCAGCTGGTTGCAGTTGGCGCGATTGGTAACAGACGACGCGCTCCGCGCCGTCTGTATCGTATTGCACTAACACGCAGCCGATTGCGAAACCGCTGGCGTCACAGACCACATTGAATGGTCTGTCTTGATCTGCAATCGCCAAGATGGGCGATTGGCGCAAGCTTTGCTTGATACCTTCAAACGAACGCTGACAATCAGCGTTCCATAACCATTTCTCGTCTTTTTCCAAGAGACGAGAGAGATGTACTGTCATCTCTGCATAATTGCGAGAGTACTTGTGCAAGAACGCCGCTAAACCAAGGAATTTTCTAAGATCCTTGACATCGACTGGAACTGGCCAGTCGGTGACTTCCTTGATATTTTCGGGATCAGAAGCACGCCATGTTTACCGACGATGCACCCAAGAAGTGGTATTTCGTTTGCTGCGAATATACACTTCTAGAGATTTGCGTACAATTTATGCTTTCGCATAAGCGTAAGAACCTGACGAGCGTGAGTTTTATGAGCTTTCACGTCCGTCTTTCCGTCCATGGCTCGGCTATCGACGAATACATCGTCGAAAAAAGGCGGTGCAAATTTTCGCACCGGTCTCAACAGATTTGTTACGCATCTGTTGAATGTTGCAGGGGGGTTGCTAAGCCCCTATGGTATCACTAGCCTTTCCCAGAGCATCCCATTGGGAGTGCTTACTGCTGTGTACGGGATGTCCCGTTCACGCATAAGAATTTGATAGAACCCATCCATCAGATCCATAGACGAAAAGATCGTACTCTTAGACATACCATCTATGATTACGTCTTTTCTAGGTATCGGCGTTTGAGCCGGTAC
>NC_090610.1:15681996-15687916 GCF_004359215.1 Bremia lactucae
AGAGGGTTAAATGAAAACTGTATTAATATAATTAAGTATCTCTTCTTTCTATCTGTTACTCTAACTTAATTATAAACTAATACTAAACGTGCAATTGAAATCTTATCTAATCTTATCTTATCTTATCTTATCTGTCTCTCTCTTTTGTTTACATCTACAGTTGATAAGTCTGCGGGATAAATAGATATAATGGCCTATACCTATTTATGGATAAGATTTCTTAACATTACTATTTAAAGTAATATCCTCCAATATTATCTACCTTTTAGATAATATATTTATTAACAACCTTTAAGTGTTAGTTTCATGTAACGATACACCGTTACAATAGTGAATGTTGGTTAGGGGGGGTGTCCCGTTACACAAATATTATTTCCTATGAGATGAAATAAATAAAGAAGTAAAAATATTATCTTGATTAATTTCAAATTTAATAGTGCCAATATTACTAAATTTTGTAATGTTGAGGCAATAAGACGTTATTAGCTCTATTGATTGGTTGATTGAAGCTTCAATTAATCCCGCCAATCGTTGTAACAGGTGCGCAAGGAGGTGCCATACTTAGTGAGTTATCAACATAATGAGTTTAGTAGTAAATTCAAGATCGTCACGTAGGAAACTATATTAATACATTTTTACTTTCTCTTTTCTAAATAAAGCCTTCTACGACTCTACCGAATTATTTCGTCTGCTTAAATAAAATTGTGAATACACCAATTCAATTGCAGTTAATTTTAGTTTTTATGAATTGTATATTCCACGCATGGTGTCATATTCGGTAAAAACTTGACGGTTACAGTGTATCACTATTACATAGCCGCTATTCATCACTCACCATTATAAACAATTAAACAAACGCAAAATTAAAATTGCAAATGCGCTAAAAGGCAGCCATTTACAAATCTGATTTTAGTTTTTACTGTATTAAGGTTGACTTCGCCGTCATTATCTCCATATACTGGTACCTTTCCCTTACTGTGGTCAAGATGGGCCAGTACTGGCTTCTGACCGAATATTTTAAGACAGCTTTATCCACACCTCCAGCCAATTTCCTATATTTGTGAAAGCCGATTTTGAGGAGTTGGGGGTCCACGGTTTCGTCGTTTCAGGCCGTGTTGGGCCTGTTTCATACTGGAAACATGATGTTAACTTCCAAGCCACCATCCCCTGAGTCAGTCGTAATATATTTGACTACAAATGATTAGGTAGCTATAGAGTGGCAAACGCTTCTTCCGGATGTCGCAAACGTCAATGCTGTAAGTATCACTTATAACTGCAGAAAAAAGAATACGGCGAAACAGATTATAAATAATGGGCAAGAGTTCAAGCACGTGTCGGAATGAATCAGGTTAAGTACCCTTTGCGGATAGGTCCATGACATTACGATCCATAAGCGAAATATGGTCGCACCTACCATAAGGTGATCTGACGGATGTGCTGTATTGTGACGACAGAACTGAGTAAGGCAAACATTAGGCAAATGTGCGAACACCAATTGTCACATCTATTTCTTCTTAGGTCAGTGCGTACTACGGCAATCCATAATTAATTCGATCTCTCGATTTGATCTCCATAAACTTGCTGCTAGGACTGTGAATCCTCGACAAGTTTGATTAAAGATGATATAATCTGTCGCGATCATTGTCTCTTTGCGCTATCCTGGAGAGCAAGCAATTTCTTTTCAGGTAGCAACCTCGTTGTATTGTCGGTAGCCTCCGGCTGCTTCTTAAATTTTAGTTGTATGAGCTCTCCGTTGATAAGAAATTGTTGTAGCAACAATTTTATCGTGGGTAAACTGGACAAATATTTAGCGTAACACGCGACTTTTTGATAGAAAGTGTCGATGAAGAAGCTCTAATGTCGAGCAATGCGACACGATGACGTACATACGACATTATTACTACTTTAAATATGACAAAGGTCCTACTGTACACATACAATAGATCCAGTGCTGTTAGCATTAAAGCTGAGCTGGATGGACATTCATTCACCTGCAAGGAATGAGATAGAAAGGGTCCAGCCTTACCAGGTTAAAATTTGTTCAGGATGCGAAGGGCTCGGCTCTTTATGTGTCAGATACTGCTATACTTAAAATCAGGCCCATTTCAATAAACCAAAATTGAATTATTTCACTCTCCAACTTGCAGAGCAATTCTAACACAAGCGCTCCCAAACCGAGTAAAATGTTGAAAGCGCTGGTCGCTTTTTCTATAGGGACCCTTGTCGGTTTGGCTAATGCTGATTCGGGCCTTGATATGCTCGTTGCTATCAACGCCGTCCGTGCGGATACAGTAAGCTTACTGTGCAGGCACAGTGAGCTGGATTATGCTGCCCGGTTGCTTGCAGTCTACCTGTCCGAGACAAGAATTAATGAAGAGACAGCCTCAAAGATGCCTGGTCTGGAAAACCGAATCAAAAAGCAGACGTTAGTTGTGACCAATCCGGACGAGATCTATGGCGTGGGCATGACCACTGCGGATTCAATGGTGGGGTCGTGGAAGAATAACTTTAACGCGGTTATCACTGGAAACTTTACTTTCATTGGAGTTGGACACGTAATCAATCCGGATTCCGAATTCGTAAACTACTGGGTAGTTACTTTTGCGACAATCCAGAACGAGGCCTGCAATAAGTAGACGGTTTACCGCATGTTCAAACTATCATTGAAAGAGTGCATCTGAGAATTGTTTTGTTGAGCAAAGCTAATTAACGCACAATAGCAAAGTTGCAGAGGGAGTGCAATGCTACAACTTTAATACGTAGAGATTGAATCATTTCGTTCCTATAGATTCATCTTCACTTCACGCTAACAATTCAAAGGTATAGGAGACGTTAGTTAGGTTATAGCTAACTGAAGAGTTTTAAACCGTTTGTGCTTAGCGTCACTCTCAATTGTCATTTAGTCGTCTACAAATCGAGACATCTCCATTTTATTTTTTAGCGTGGTATCATAGCTTTATCGGGCTAAAGTTGCCCTAATGTCACACAGTCCCCGTTAAGAACACTTAGTGCACTTAAGGGGATGGTCAATTACTAAATAATAGTGATTAGACCCAGAACTCGGGTGTAGTGCACATTTGTGACCAACCCTTGCGTATGTGATGCACATGGGTGCATTCACATTAGGAGGGATGATGCCCAGCGTCATCCGTGATGACGGCTAGCGTCATCCGTTACGCGAGGTATCTAGAAGGATACGCTCGCAATTTATATTAAGTGTTATCTATAGAGATGACATGTTAACTGGTAAAAATATGTATTTATATTTGATACGATTGAATATAAAAGGCTTCCGGCACAGCATAATTGTCTTCAATGATGGCATTGTGACATCCATCAGTCTGGAAACTCCTTTCTGCCGAATTACCGCTCCCGTGACGACTCTTAAACCAGAGTACTTAGTGCGTTGGGTGAGGCCGCTAACGCGCCCACCAAAACTACCTCACTGCACGCAAGAATAGCTGGTTTAACCGCTTCCTCGCTGTGCTAGGGTGTGTCTCTAAGTAAAGCGTACCGCATTACGACGTGCCCACCTACACTTGGTAGCGCTTGAAATTCTTCCCATGACCCGCTTCTCTGCATGTGTACGTCAGGATGAGCTTTAATATTGATTGGTTTCATTTCCTCCACCTCTCCGAACATCATCGAGAGGTGGCAGGGCAAATGGCGCAGACTTGGTGAACAAGCCCTGCCCAGGCTCCTGGGCAGTCCTCCTGAGCAGTATGTTGCTTAGTTGGAGCAATTTGAGGCATTTGTGCTCGGACAGCGGAGAGCCGCGTCCGAGGTACAGAGCCATGCTGCGGCGTAGTCTGTCAATCAGAGTCAGGATGAGCTGAGGCATGAGCAGGCTCGGAGCGAGGCTATCAGCAGGACTAATGAGATGCTCTCTGCTCGGCCGCATCAGCCGACGCCCATTCGGATGGACCCGCCCAAATTCGATGGAGCTGCGGCGCACACGATTTTCCACTGGCTTTTAGCCGTAGAGCAATGCGGTGTCGCGCAGCTCATCGAGGACGACACCCGGATGGTATCGTACGCCATGTCGCACCTGCACGGTAAGGCCTCAGAGTGGGCTTAATCGGCGCTTATGGCGGACAGAAAGGCGTTCCCTACATTAACGATCTTCAAGGAAAAGATTCGCGCCATGTACCAGCCGACGAACAACGAAGTGTTGCTACAGGCGCGCTTCTTTGGAGCGCGACAGGCGAAGCGATCTCTGCAAGAGTATGTGCAAGAGATGCGCTCGCTGTCGGCGTCCATTACCGTAGCTCCGATTCCGGAGCACATTAAAGTGCCCACGTTTATGAACGGACTACGGCATGGCCCATCGCGACAGGCCTTTTCAGAAAGGTGCCGTCGACGATATAAGAGACAAATTCAAATTGCCTTGGTGAGGAGCAATCCTACAGCAGTGCCTCGGCGACTGCTTGGTATAAGTCGTCGGCCGAGAGGTCAGATGCCACTCCCATGGAGTTGGGCAATGCAGACGTTGTCTGTTATCAATGCGGCAAGCGCGGCCATATGATGGCTCGCTGCTATGCCAGGGTCCCTGCTGGGGCGAAGACGCCCAGCAAGAGGACTCCATACCAATGGGCGATGGCAACAAGAGCGATGGCAACAACCAGCCTGCGAGACGCATGAGGTCTGCATCGACCACTGAGGGGTCGGGAAATGCAGGAGCGCAGTAGGGGCGGAATGCCCTACTGACGCGGACTCTTACCCCTAAGTTCAGAGTTGTGGAACAAATGAGTAACATAGTCCCTGAGGTCTCGAAATTTCGGACCTCAACCCTGCTGGTCTATAGCGCTCATGCAAGAGGCTATGGTGAGGTGATGGGTGATAGACTGGCGTACATGCACAGTTGCGAACTCTACGCAGGACACCGGAACGGATGTGCTCCTGCGAGAGGCGTACGCAACTGATGTCGTGTCAAACACAGTTGAGGGTGCGTTGACGGGATGTCAAACGTCACCAATTTCTTCCCAGCACGTGGAGACTGAGTAGAGAAAAGGACGATGACAAGTTGTCATGCGTCCGAATGTCCTGAACAGATCCGAGAGCCTGTGGCAGTAGACGTCGAGCTGACAGGAAGTCATGCGTCGCATAAACCGGCACAGTGCCTAGAGCCTGGTGCGGTTGGAAGGGTTGCGTTAGCCAAGAGTGAAACGGCACCCGCTTCCCAGAAAAAGGTCGTGAAGACTCGAAGAACGAGTACCCGACAGATTAGGACGATCAATGGCACGTCTAAACGAGTAATTTTTGGATCAGTCTCTAATAAAGTTGACGGGCCTTCGAACGAGGTGTTCGAGGCCGTCAAAGACGAAATTGCGGAGGCGTCCTCAGTTGAGGTGCTTCGGCAAGTCTTCAAATCTGCCGAGGAGATAGTAAATCTCCCGGAGATGTCGTGGGATATGTTCCTTGCCGAATTAACGGAAGGAAAGATCCACGAAATAGTCGCAGCAGTTCCAGAAGAGAACTTGGTGGACTGTTGCTCGTCGTCCACAATGGACGAGAGCGTCCTAGAAACGGACAAAAAGAAGCGGTACGCTGCTCAAGGCTGGGATGCCTTGAGAGACAGTCCGTTCTTTGAGGTTCTGTGGAAACATCGTGATGTGTTCCCAGAAGAAGTGCCGAGCCGCCTACCAGCAGATAGGGGCATCGGGCACGAGATAGACCTCGAACCTGGCACCAAGTATTGTGTGACCAGGCAATGGCCGTTGCCGAAAGAACAAGTCGATTATATCGATGAGTTCTTCGACAAACGAGCCAAGGCGGGACATGTGCGTGAGAGCAAATCGCCTCACTGCAGCCCGACCTTTTGTGTGCGTAAAGCCACAGGTGGATGGCGCGTGGTTCATGCTTATAATAAGCTGAACACGGCGACCATACCGGCGCAAACGCCAATCCCGCGGAAAGATGT
>NC_090610.1:15689859-15691807 GCF_004359215.1 Bremia lactucae
GCAAGCTCCACATGTCGACCGCAGATCATTCCCAGACCGATACCCAAACAGAACGTGCCAATCGGGTCGTGGCGGATGTCTTACGCACTATAGCAACTCCGAAAGAGTGGAGCAAGCAGTTGGTCTTTGTGGAGTCCGCTATAAATAACAGTGTCCACGCCAGTACGGGTGAGACACCGTTTCATATTAACGGACTGCGCCATCCTCGGACGCCAGTCTCGTTTGTGCGCAGCTCGAGTCTTAGTGGGGGAGGGCCCCTCACAATGTTCGGTGCGAAAGAGGGACATAATTTTGTCAATATGACGATGACCCGCGAGGGTATCATCTCAACGACAGAAACTTGCCCTAGCGACTCTGCCAGTTTAGCAGTGGTCAATAGAACCACGCCTTATGACCGAAGTTTCGGCGGTATCATAGGCGAGTTTGATGCTAAAGCGTGAGCGAGTCTCAACGCTTTGTGGATGAGCGATAAGCCATCACACGTATAGTCCATGACGCAATGAAAAGCACACAGGACAAGCGAAACGAATATGCCGACCGAAATGGTCGCAAAAATAATGAACGCTTAAAAGTGGGTGAAAAAGTACTATTAAGTACTGCTACTCTACCTAAAAATGCAATTTCTGTACTACCTGGAGGTACTACGAAGTTGTTGCCGCGTTTCATTGGGCCCTTTACGGTGGTTGAAGAGGTTGGAGACCTAAATTATCGGCTCACCCTTCCCCCGTATATGAAGACGCACCCCGTATTTTACGTGGGTCGTCTGAAACGGTATGTAGATCCAAATGAGGTTACATGTCCCCATCCGTCTAAGGAGATCGATGGTGACGCCGACTGTGAGTCGAGCGTCGTTCGGGTGAGGGGGACGGTTAAGGCGAAATGCTATCGGACCGACTCCTCCCTCCACGAACAGGACTTGGAGAGCGAGGGACATCACGCTAGTAACCCTCAGCATTATCAGTTCAAAGAGGTCCAAGTGAGTCTTCAGGCGTTCATAACCCTGACGAGTCTTCGCTCGAACATCAACGAGATCCGAGGTCAGCAAGACTTGACCCTCAAGATCCGCAATACGTCGTTCAGCAGCGCTTAATGCATGTGACTGAACGGACGAAGGTAAGGCAGCCGCGAGTAGATGGGCGAGATCGCCACTCCTATCGGGCGCCACCTGCACTGATGGATGCGGGTGGGAATCAACGCTTCCTTGTTGGAAGGTTGCTTGCTCACCGCTCCGTGAGGCAAGGGTATCATATCCTCGTCCAATGGAAAGGTTACCCGAAGAGTTTTAACTCTTGGGAATCGATCGATACCCTACGTATTGATGTGCCCGGCTTGGTGGCTGCCTATGAAAAGGAGCACAAGCTGAGGTCTCTTCGCTAGTCTCAATCGTTAATGCTGCTGTCTCCATGTAATGAGCCATGAGAGAAGTCTGGATGGCAATAATGCGCTATAATCCCTTCCTCATGAGCTCGTTGTCCGCATCACTACTACGAGGTGACGACAACGGTTTCTACTTATTGCAGTCGACAATGAGCGCTGGATCAGCATCCTCACTGTTAAAGTGGGATGGATCCTTAAGCCCTGTTAACGCGACAGCAGCAGTAGCTGTCGGCGTTTCGACCTGGGCATTAGACGCTGCCGGCGTGTAACGCGGCGCGTGCGCTTTGAGCTGGGTTGAGCGGGCGTCTTCGCAGACGACCCACCAACGTGGCCCCTTTTCGGTGGCATCTTTGGCGCCGTGTATGGAAACACAGGTCGCTGGAGTGATTGAGTGAAATAGCGGCGCGTAAAGCTGCTCGCAGTTCCTCTCTTCTCTTTGACGAATTTAAAAATGTAAATTCGTTTCTAAAGAAGGGGATGGTGTAACGGGCTAAAGTTGCCCTAATGTTACACAGTCCCCGTTAAGTACACTTGGTGTACGTAAGGGAATGGTCAATTACGAAATAATAGT
>NC_090610.1:15691907-15704036 GCF_004359215.1 Bremia lactucae
CGTTTCCGGGTGATCAGATGTTGACATAGTCAGCCGTGTTCCGAGAGATCGGAACACGGATTGCCAGAACGCCGCCGTGAATCTCGGATCTCTATCCGAGACTAATTCACGGGGTAACCCATGGAGTTTGAATACCGTGTCGATAAAGACACGGGCACAACCCGGAGCCGTAATCGACTCTGGTACCGCAGCAAGGTGTACCATCTTGCTGAATCTGTCTACAAAAACAAGGATTCCATTGTTTTTGTGTTCGTCTTCGGGAAATCCGAAGACGAAGTCCATAGATACGGACTGCCAACACTCTGCCGGAAGTGGTAGAGGTTGAAGAGGTGCACGGGATGAAGGGCTAGGCTTCACCCGTTGACAAACCTCGCAAGCACGAATGTACTTGCGCACAAACTGATACTGGCGGGGCCAGTAAAAGTATCGACTTACCGTGAGGTAAGTCTTCTCACGTCCACGATGTCCACTTGTTGGAGCATCGTGACACTCATACATGATGCGCAAGCGCAAATCATTGTGAGTCGGGACGACGACACGTGGGGTGTCGCCGGTAACGGCTGTGTAATACAATAAGCCGTTACGTGTTGTGTATCGATCGGATGACGATCGATATAAAGCCGGTAGATCTTTAAAAGATTTATCGGATGGATTCATTAAATGATCCATCAGACAAAGAAGGTCCTTATCTTCTTTATAGGCTTTCTTTATTTCATCAACTAAGGTTGATGATGGAACACTCGTAGTGAGTGTTGCAACAGTAAGATCACTTTTACTGTTGGGGTGCACTGCTGACTCGAAATCGGGTCGGCGTGATAACGCATCAGCGACGACATTAAGTCGTCCTGGTTTATATTCGACGGAGAAGTTATACTCCGCGAAGAAGGATAGCCACCTCGCCATTCTTTGCGAGAGGTGTGGGCTATTGACGGCCGTGCGTAATGACGCATGGTCCGTATACGCAATGAGCGGTCTACCTCCCAAGCGATAGACCCTAAACCTAGCTAGTGCGTATAACATGGCAAGGAATTCTTTGTCATGCACTGGTTAGTTGCGTTCAGCTGGTTGAAGCTGACGCGAACGACGCGCTCTGCGCCGTCTGTGTCATATTGCATTAACACACAGCCGATTGCAAAATCACTGGCGTCACAGACCACATGAAATGGTCGGTCTTGGTCCGCAATCGCCAGGATTGGCAATTGCATCACTCTTTGCTTAATACCCTTAAAGGAAGTCTGGCGATCAACGTTCCGTGACCACTATTTTTTCCTTCAAGAAAGATGTACTGTCGTTTCGGCGTAATTGCTTGAGTACTTGTGCAGGTACAACGCTAAGCCGAGGAACTTTTGAAGTCCCTTTTCATCGACTGGCTCAGGCCAATCGGTGATCGCCTTAATCTTTTCCGGATCCGGGCGTGTACCATGTTTTTCCACATTGCACCCAAGAAGTGGTATTTCGCTTGCAGCGAATATTCACTTCTTGAGATTTGCATACAACTCGTGCGTGCGCATAAATGTAAGAACCTGACGAACGTGAGTTTTATGAGCTTGCACGTCCGTCTATCCGTCCATGGCCCGGCTATGGACGAATGCATCGTACAAATAACTTTTTGCGAAATCCCGCACCGATCTCAACAGATCGGTTACACATCTGTTCAATGTCGCAGGGGAATTACAAAGCCCCTGTGGCATAAGTAGCCATTCCGCTTGGGGTGCTTACTGCTATGAACGGGATATATTGTTCACGCATAAGGATCGGATAGAATCCATCCATCAGATCCATTGGCGAAACGATAGTACTCTTCGACATACCATCAATGATTACGTCTTTTCGTGGTATCGGCGTTTGAGCCGGTACCGTTGCAGCGTTCAATTTATTAAATGCATTCACAATCCGTCATCCTCCTGTTACATTACGTACACATAAGGTCGTAGAGCTATTGTGGGCAGGTTGACTCCCTCGGATGAGCCGCTGCTATGCGGTCGGCAAGAACATTGTCGATTGCTAATTTTTGTTCACGAGGCAATGATCACTGCTTCATGACACAGGATTTCGAACTCAAAATAAGGTCGAATTCGTGTCGAGTACCCTTATCCTTATGCAACACACATAACTCGCACTCCTTTAATTCGATCAGACCCTTATACAACGGATTTTGTCTTCAAATACTCATAAGATTGGTAGATAAACGTTCCTCCGAGTCTTCTCATCGAGGTTACTTTCGTCCATCGATGAGCTGCTAAGAAACAGTTCGTTCTCAGTAAATACTATCGCCGACCGAATGTCGGCCACGTAGTTATCAACTGTGACAAGTACGCAGATCTGCTTGACTTTTTCACTACGCAGATTACGCAAGAACCGTTTCAATTTTTTCGTTGACAACTGAGTTATCTCCGAAATTGACTTTAGAACTGCTATTAGATCAAGTGTTTAAGCGTCTACACTTGAATCATTGTTTATTAAGACACTTATTGTCTCAGTTTCCTCTCTGGAATTTATTTCCAAAGGTACCTGTGAACCTTTGACCACAGGTTTCGGGGACAAGAATTTATTTGGGGAGTATCCTCCTCAACTGCCTCTAGCTGTGGTTGGTTACCACAGCGAGATCCTCAACGATCGACTCCCCAGTCGACCTAGGACTTTTGCACTGCCTCTTATAGGAAGGCGTTTTAAACTTTCTTGGATGTTGCTTTTCAAGCAAATATCCTTGTTTTGTACAACTCAACTTATTTGAGT
Organism: Bremia lactucae; assembly: GCF_004359215.1. Classification (NCBI taxonomy): domain Eukaryota; phylum Oomycota; class Peronosporomycetes; order Peronosporales; family Peronosporaceae; genus Bremia; species Bremia lactucae. Next base: position 15,694,644 of record NC_090610.1, read on the forward strand.
GATCGAACTTTGACGCTGCCTGTGCTGTGCACAGCCGTCGGTAACTATATCCGCGTCACAATTGTGGACCTTCGACGCCGCCTGTAGCCGTCGGTAACTATGACCACATCACAATGGAGGACCTTCAACGCTGCATGTGCTTGTGCACATCCGTCAGGATCTAACTCCACAGTGAGTTGGGTATTTACACTGAGGTCGTGTGGAGTCAGGTAAACGCCTGAACCACAGGTGAGGCCACCGCACTCACTCGTAGGACATTCACAAGCTTGTGGACGCTCCAAGATGTTCATCATTTGGCCATCTCAGGAACAAGAGACAGGCATCGTCACGGCTTGATGCTGCCAATTTAAACATGGCCTGTACTTTCTGAGCCATGGTAATTTAAGGATGACATCAAATTTGTCATCCAAATCTGGTACGATATAATCATCATCGTACTGTTTAGCCCTTCATGTGTTTTGTATACCAACCACACGTTTCTTTACCGTTACAGATACGCCTGTTGCTAGGCGCACTGTCATCCTCGTTAAAGGGGTATTGCGCTCAATAAGTTTGAGTCTACGATCTTCTCGCGATTGGCGTCTAATAAAATTATTCGACGACCCACAATCGGCTAGGGACTTAAGTGGCATTTATTTTACATTTTTATTTTCAGGGTGATGAGGTTAACCTCATCCCGTGTGGCAGTTTCACACAATTTATGTGTGTACGGAGCAACTTTCGTCAAAAGGCCTGCAAATTCTTTTGACGTTGCTGGAACAGTAGGGCGCTCCGCACCTACTGACCCCGACCGTTTATGGACGAGCCGCCTCGCCGATGCGATTTCGCAACAGCGTCAGATATGCGTCTTCCGCTGTTCCTAGCGAGAGGTCGGTTCTTTTGCTCAGTGATTTTAGGCACTGGCCGTGGGGCACTACACTTATAGGGTAGTTAGTGGCCTATCTTTTGACAACGATTTAATTTTGTAACCGTTAGTAACTCGAAGAGCAAGGTTTCTCGCTCTCTGTATACGAGACATCCATCAGTTCTAGACCTATGGTTTCGTGTCGTCTCGGTGGACGATATGACCCCGAGTGACGAAGCCTGTTTCAGGCTAAAGCCCTCCTGTTTTGCTATAGAGATCGCTTGGTTGAGCGACTCTAATTCTAGCCAGAACAGGTGGGTGCACGATGGAGCTCGTGAGTTCGCGACAAGCTCGATCAAGACTTTCTACGAAGATGAAGGAATTGAGCATCAAATTACAGTTCCGTACGCCCAACAGACTAATGGGACGGCAGAGCGTGCTATTCGGACAACTGTTACAATTGGACGCAGTTTGCTGCATCACGCCAAGCTCGACAAGTGTTTCTGGGCTGAGGCAGCAATGACAGCCATATACGTCAAGAATTGACTGCCGTCACCCAAAGTTTGAGCATAAGACTCTTTATGAGATTGTCTAAGAGTCGAAGCCCAGTGTAAAACACATGCGTGTATTTGGCTGCCGGACGTACATTCTAACTCCAAAGGAAAAACGACTTAAATGGGACCCTAAGGCTCGCGTCGGAATTTTTCTCGGTTACGAAGAAACATCTTAAGCTTATCGAGTCTTTTCGTCGATGCAGGGCAAGTTATTATTAGTCGCGATGTTAACTTCGATGAGTCTGTTCTCGAGTTTCTGCCGATAAGCTTGGACGAAGATGTCGATGATTCGGAATTTGAAGATCTCGAAATTGCTTCCCCAAAAATGGAGTACAAGCAGACAGGAAAGCGAAAAGGTCGCTAAAGTGAAAAGAGAAACCTACCCAGGAAATTACCTGCTGCTCGACAACAAAATGGTCTTGAAGAAGCAAGCGCGCCCATTGAATCGCGTATGGAAGACGATGCAGAAAAGAATGATGACCAAGATGACGAAGCTGCTTCTCCTCTGTTTTGGCGTGCAAGTGCTAATGCCGTTGAAAGATCGATCGACTTATCAGAGCCTAAGTCTTTCTAAGAGGCAATGAATGGACCGCAGCAAGTTCATTGGCGCGAGGCAATTCGTATGGAGCTCGAAATCATGCTCTGCGTGGTATTTTGTGCTGCCGAGCTGCCACACGCTCAACGTGCCATTGGTACCAAATGGGTGTTTAAGATCAACCGCAGAGCGGATGGATCTATCGACAAATACAAGGCTCGCCACGTCGCGAATGGCTTCAAACAAAAGTACGGCATTGATTACACCGAAACCTTTTCGCCGGTTGTCAAGTATGTGACACTCCATTTCTGTATGGAATCATAAAAGAACAAGTTTATTGCGAGATCTCTGAAGGAGTACAGTTTGATGACAATTTTAATTGTTTGGAACTGGTCAAGGCTATGTACGGACTCAAACAAGCGTCGCGCGTATGGAATGAAACGTTTGACGGGCCAAAGGCGGGTACCGGTGTATACCGGTAGATACCGGGAATGACGTCATGCGGTGAAGTCATTGAGATGACGTCAGTTGATGACGTCAAAAGCTTCTAGAAGATTCCAGAAGCGATGATTGGCTACAAGTGTAATGGTTGGCTTAAGGGTAAGAAGCAATAGGTTTGCGAAGGAACAAGGTGGCGGCTTCGATGGAGCCGCCACGGGCAAGGACAAGCGTTTATGACAACGGACAACGGTCGGCGTAAGGGACGCCAAAAACCGGTCAAGGCCAACAGCACCTGTAACTACTTTGGGTAGCATGGGCATTGGATCGCTAAGTGCCCCGTGCGAATTCGCGAGAACACAGAACGACAGCGGCTACAGCGTGCAAACGTCGCGCAGAGTGAAGACGACTCTGACGATTATCTTTTTTTCGGTTGGTGGACATTTGAAGACTACCAAGTCAAGTTGCATATGGCTGGTCGATTTAGGTACGACACAGCACATGACGTACTCGAAACAGTTCATGAAGAATTTCAAGGGTATTTCTCCGGTGGACGTTCACTTAGCAGACGATGGTGTTGTCCAGGCAGTCGGGACTGGTAACATCGTGATGTATATGAAGACTCCGCATGGAACCAAGAAGGAAGTGCTTTGAGGAGTATGGCATATTCCGAAATTATCGCGCAATCTCTTCTCCGTTGGACGCTTTACGAAGGACGTGGGTCCAGTCACGTTTGAAAGTGACGGATGCTTTGCTAAAGCAAAAGGATTGCAGTGAAAACTTGGATCCCGTGAGGGTAAAGGGCTGTTTAGGCTATGCACGACGCTCGTCGGCACTGACGAAGCCAATGTGACAAGCTCGTCGGGATGCCATGGGGACACCACTTCGTACCTCTGGCATCTTCGACTTAGACACATTAGATATAGTGGTCTAGACACTATCGTCAAAAGGAACTATGGTGTTGACATTGATCTTGCGTCGGTCAATCAGTGGGAGCTGTGCGATCGTTGTGCGATTGGCAAACAAACGCGAGTGAGTTTGATGCAAAAGTCACCACATCATGCAAAGAAACTGTTGGAAGTTATTCACAGTGATGTGTGTAGACCTATGCAGTCAACAACTTTTAGCGGCAAGCGGTACTTCTCACTTTCACGGATGAGTACTCGCACTTTACCACGGTATCTCTGCTGCGAAACGAATCTGAAGGTTTTTGGATGCCATGCATAGCTTACAGTACTTAAGGAAAAGCGAAGCAAATTTGAAGCTTGGTCGGTACGCTGTCGGTTTCTTGGCTACTCAGAGCATAAAAGTTGAGAGTGGTCGTGTGCTTGTCAGTCGCGACGCAAAGTTTATGGAAAATACGTTTGATAGTGGGAAGCGCGACCGGCGCTATAATGAGGTCGTTATTCAAGATGATGATGAAGCGACTGAACAGGACTCCCCACAACACGACCAAACCGATCACGAAAATGAAGAATCTGCGCAGAATGAAGAATTTGAGCCTGGCAGAAAGCGACACCAAAGGACCCAATCGCTCGAAAAAGCGACTGAAGCGCCAAGGCCCAAACGACACAGTCAATATCAATCGCTTGAAGAAATGTCAGCTACAGCTCAAGACTTCGAGGCTGCGTACGTTGTGGATTTTCAGTGCGAGAAATGCCAACCACGTTCAAGTTGGCGACGGTATCCAATGACGCAGCTAAAAAAATGGAAGGAAGCGTGCAGCTTGGAAATGGACTCGCTACAAAAGAACAAGACTTAGACACTTGTGCCCCTGCCGTTAGGATGTAAGGCAATCGGCAACCGATGGGTATTTCGAGTTAAGGAAAACCAAGCTGGTGAAGTTGAGCGATACAAGGCGCGCCTTGTGGCGAAAGGTTTCGCACAAAATTCGGCATCGACTATAAGAAACGTTTGCGTCGGTGGCGAAGTTTTAATCGATCCGGATTTTGCTAAGTTCTGGCTGCCAAGTACGGACTTACGGTCCATCGAATGGATGTGATAACAGCATTTCTTAATGGTCAGCTCGACGGAGATATTTACATGACGCAGCCTGATGGCTTCAGTGATACAGCCAATCCAGGTTACGTGTGCAAGTTACAACGGTCGCTGTACGGTCTGAAGCAATCACCTCTCATGTGGAACAAGACAATTGACGACTTTATGCTGGGACTGGAATTCAAGAAGTGTGAATCCGATCACTGCATCTACATTTAGATGCAGTGATCGGATTCACACTTCTTAAATTCCAGTCCTAGCATAACCTGATTTTTGTTGCATGATACGTCGATGACTTATATTGGCTAGCAGTACCAGCAAGATGCTACAAGAAACTAAGTTAGCCCTGAGCCACATATTTGAGATGACGGATATGGGCCAGCTCAAGTAATTTCCTGAAATTGAAATTGAGCAAGACTTTGAGATTGGGGCACTCACGATGCGGCAGACCAAGTTTGCATGTAATATTTTAGCGAAGTTCAACATGGACAACAGTAAGGCCGTTAGGACGCCCCAGGGTCCAGGACTCAAGCTGACCAAGTCCATGTGCGAAGGCGGATGCAAGCACAGTGAAACTATGGTCGGTGTGCCGTATCGAAATGCTGTCGGTTGCCTGATACATTATGGTTGGCACACGCCAGGATCTCGCTGCGGCAGTTGGAGTACTTGGCCAATTTGTTGCAGACCCATGCCCAACACACTGGCAAGCACTCAAAAGGGTTTTCAGGTATATATAAGGTACAAGGACTCACGAAACTCGATGCCGTGGCATCGAGTTTCAAGCAGCAACTCATAATGGACTGCAAGGGTTTTCGGATGCGGACTGGGCCGGAGAGACGATGTCACGAAGAAGCACAAGCGGCTACGCTTTTATGATGAGTGGCGGGTGTGTCAGCTGGAAGATCAAGAAACAGCATACGGTGACTCTATCATCTACAGAAGCTGAGTACATGGCACTGTCAGAGGCGACACAAGAGGCAGTATGGCTTAAAACATTTCTGTGCGAGCTCGGTGAGATGTCCACGGATAGAGCGGTCAAGATTTATGAATATAACCAAGGCTCAATTGCAATGGCAAAGAATCCAGAGTATCACAAGCAAAACAAGCACATCGACATTCGATATTATTTTGTATACGACAAGGTTAAAGACGGTCAAGTGATTCTCGAATATATTTCTTCTCTCGACATGCTGGCCGATATGACCAAGCCAATTCCAGCGACACAGTTTTGCGTACTTCGTGGCAAGCTCGGGATACAAGGCCCAAGAGCTGTCGAGTCGAGTGGGAGTGTTCTTAAGGACGCTGTGAAAAAGGCGTCTCATGCAGCAAGCAGGCCAAAGGCGGGTACCGGCAGATACCGGTAATGACGTCAGTTGATGACGTCAGAAGCTTCTAGAATATTTCAGAAGCGCTAATTGGCTAGAAGTAATGGTTGGCTTAGAGGTAACAAGCAATAGGTTTGCGAACTAAGTCCTTTAATATATTTACTTTGCATTTTGCCAACTAGTGCTCACTTGACCTTTTCATTACTGCTAGCCAAAATTAAGTCATCGACGTAAAGCGCAACAAAGATCATATCTTGCCTACCACGCTTCATTTAGACGCAGTGGCCAGATTCGCATTTCTTGAACTCGAGCCCTAGCATAAAATCATCGAGGGGCTTCTTCCACATGCGAGGCGACTGCTTCAGCACGTACACTGACCGTTCTAGTTTGCACACATAGTCCGGATTGATTGCATCATTGAAGCCATCTGGCTGCGCCATGTTGATGTCCTCGTCGAGCTGGCCGTTGAGGTACGCTGTCTTTACGTCTATCCGATGGACAGTAAGTCCGTACTTGGCAGCCAAACTGAGCAGAATCCGAATAGATGTAAACTTGGCCACAGGCGCAAACGTTTCTTCGTAGTCAATGCCAAACTTCTGTGCAAAGCCTTTAGCCACTAGACGCGCCTTGTGTCGCTCCACTATACCGTCTTGATTTTCTTTGACGCGAAACACTTACCGATTGCCTATTGGCTTGCGCCCTTTTGGTAGCGGCACAAGCGTCCATGTCTTGTTCTTTTGAAGCGATTCCATTTCCGAGTTGCATACTTCTTGCCACTTGGCTGCGTCGCTGGATTCCATCGCCGACTTGAACGTGGTCGGCATTTCTCCCACTGAATCCACAACGTACGCAGCCTCAAAATCGTGTGCCGTAGCAGACATTTCTTTTACTGATTGGTATCTACTGTGTCGCTTAGACGTTGGAATTTCAGCTGCTTTTTCGAGCGATTGAGTCCTTTCGTGCCGCTTGGTGCCAGGCTCCATTTCTTCGCTCTGCTCACATTCTTCATTCTCTTGATCAGTTTCTTCGAGTTGTGGAGAGTCGTCATCGGCCAATTCATCAGCCTCTTGAACAACAATCGCGCTATTCTGGCGGACGCATCTCTCACTGTCAAACATGTCTTCCATAAATTTTGCATCAAACTCACTAGTACACGGCCATTCTCAATCTTTCTTCGAAACGATATGCTTTTTCATGCTTCGAGTAGCCGAGAAATGGACAGCGTACCGTTCGAGAGTCAATCTTGCGACGTTTTTCCTTTGGAACTGTTACAAATGCATGGCAGCCAAACACCTTTAGATTTGCCAGCGCTGGTTTCCTCCCGGTCCAAACCTGATATAGTGACTTTTCCATACAATACCTCGCGTTGGACAGCGGTAGCGAAGGAAGGTAGCGGTCATGAATGCTTCGCCCCAATACGATTTCGGCAGTCCAGCGAGCTCAAGCATACATCTTGCGCAATTCACGAGTGTACGATTCATGCGTTCGCCCCCCCCCCCTATTCAGTTGCGAGCGTAGGGTAGCGTGAATTTTTGCTCAATACCACGACGCTTGCAGAACTTGGCCAATACGCTCGAAGTGTTTTCACCACCGTTGTCTCAACGAAGAGTTTTGACAACTCCGCCGGTCTAAGTCTCAGTGAACGCAACAAACTTGGCGAGCTTGTTTGAGACCTCCGACTTGCTTCGTAACAAGAACACTGGTAAAGTGCGAGTACTCATCTGTAAATGTGACGAAGTACCACTTACCGCTAAAAGTCGCTGACTGCATAGGACCGCTCACGTCACTCTGAATGACTTCTAGCAGCTTATTTGCGTGATGAGGCGACTTTTGCATGAAGCTCACTCGCGTTTATTTGCCAGGTGCGCAACCATCGCACAGCTCCCACTGTTTGACTTATGCTAAGGTCAAGTGAGCACTACTTGGCGAAATGCAAAGTGAATATATTAAGGTCCTTAGTTCGCAACCTATAGCTACCTCGAAGCCAATCATTGATTCTCCAATCATAGCTCATAGAACCTTCTAGAAACTACTGACGTCATCTACTAACGTCATCCCCATGACGTCACACTGTGACGTCATTACCGGTATATAATGGTAATTATGGGTACTATCTTGATGTAGTCGAGTCGCTTCCTAGCTAACACTCTCACTCGACTCGACGATTAGGGAGACGCTTGAATACCAAGTTTGCTCCGAAGCACACAAAACTGCGTCGCTGGAATAGGCTTCGTCATGATATCAGCTAACTTGTCCAGAGTGGAGACATACTCCAATATCACTCTACAACACAGCGTCTAAATGACGCTTGTGCGACTCTATTGCTCAGCCCGTTCTCGGGCCCTACTATGCACGAATACACAGGATCCGGGACTCAAGCTGACAAAAAAAAGCTTATGTGCGAAGGAGGTTGCAAACACAACGAGTCCATGGCTGGGGTACCATATAGAAATGCTGTCGGCTACCTGATGTACTTTACGGTCGATACACGCCCCGATCTCGCTGCGGTAGTAGCAGTGATCAGCCAATTTGCTACAGTTTTATGTCCGACACACTAGCAAGCACTCACGAGAGTATTCAGGTATATACAAGGCACAAATTGCATGGTATCAAGTTTCAAGCATCAAGTGACAAGGGACTTCAAGGCTACACGGATGCAGACTGGGCTGGAGACACAGAGTCAAGAAGAAGCACCAGTGGCATTTTTGATGAGCGGCGGATGTATCAGCTGGAAAAGCAAGAAGCAGCGCACTGTGGCACTTCGTCTACGGAAGTCGAACACATGGCGTTGCCAGAAGTAGCACAAGAAGCGGTGTGGCTAAAGGCATTTCTGTGTGAGCTCGTTGAGATGTCGAGAAGCGATGCGGTCAAGATCTATGAGGACAACCAAGGCTCAATAGCATTGGCCGAGAATCCGACATTCTACAAACGCATCAAGCACATTGATACGTCAACTTGCAAAAGTGCGTCATAGGGGTCCCTGAGATACCTGTACTGGGCTGCATCGTTGGTACACATGGTGTACGAGCAGACCTAGACGAGTAAAATTGGTAAAGGAATGGCCGATCCCACGGCATGTGAAGGATTCGCGCCAATTCCTAGGGCTCGCTAATAACTTGCATAAGTATAGCAAGAAATATGCGGAGCAAACTAAACCATTATCTGATCTCCTTAAAAAGATACAGAATGGGTTTGGTTAAAAGAACAAGAAGATGCGTTCACATCAGTATGGCAATATTTTGTAGAGGCACCGGTCTTGGCATTGCCAGACGCGGATAAGCCCTTTAGCGTCGTCTGCGATGCAAGTAATTTTGCAATCGGCAGCGCGCTCATGCAGAAGGATGACGACGGCGTTGACCGTGTCATCTCTTATCAGTCCCGGCTATTAAAAGCCGCGGAACTGAATTACCCTGTGCATGACAAAGAGCTACTTTCAATAAAGTATGCTCTTGTCAAGTTTCGTGTGCACCTATTGGGCACCGAACCATTTGTGGTTTATACGGATCACGCATCACTGCGGACCGCAATAAACTCACCGCACCTCTCGCCTAGAATGGCAAGATGGCTCACATTCTTCTCTGAATTTAATTTCAAAGTTGAATATAAGCCGGGTAAGTCGAATGTCTTGGCTGACGCTTTATCGCGCAGACCAGACTTCGAGGTTAGACACCAGGAAAGTGTGTCTAGTGCGAAAGCACA